>NW_009260266.1:71325-71616 GCF_000687185.1 Egretta garzetta | reverse complement strand
TAGCGTCCTTTGGTCAACACCAGCAGTTTACAACCCTATTTCAGCTTTAACTCCCCTATCATAGCAGCCACTGTCACCTGCCATTCCAAAACCCCAGAGGCAGGACTCCTGATTTACACCACTTGAGGATTTGTTCCATCTGGAACATTTCAGAGCAGCTCCCATCTTCCTCAGTGGTTCTTGCACTTACAGTTGTGATTTTTCCCCTCTTTCATATGGTCATTGAACTCCGGTTATCTCCCTGAATTAATATTAATGGCTTCCTTTAAGCTTCTCCTTTAGCTCTCACTC
>NW_009260266.1:70648-70856 GCF_000687185.1 Egretta garzetta | reverse complement strand
CCTGGCCACCCTGGCCTGGAATGTTCCCAGGGATGGGGCCTCCACCCCCTCTCTGGGCAACCCCTGCCAGGGTTTCACCACCCTCAGTGTAAAGAATTTCTTCCTTAGATCCAGTCTAAACCTACCCTGGTTTAGTTTAAACCAGAGGGAGATTATCCTGTCCCAGCTGGCCCTACTAAAAAGCTTGTCCCCCCCTTTCCTCTGGGCC
>NW_009260266.1:67834-68138 GCF_000687185.1 Egretta garzetta | reverse complement strand
TAGCATCTCCAAGGGCAGCGAGACCCCCCCTAGCGTCCTTTGGTCAACACCAGCAGTTTACAACCCTATTTCAGCTTTAACTCCCCTATCATAGCAGCCACTGTCACCTGCCATTCCAAAACCCCAGAGGCAGGACTCCTGATTTACACCACTTGAGGATTTGTTCCATCTGGAACATTTCAGAGCAGCTCCCATCTTCCTCAGTGGTTCTTGCACTTACAGTTGTGATTTTTCCCCTCTTTCATATGGTCATTGAACTCCGGTTATCTCCCTGAATTAATATTAATGGCTTCCTTTAAGCTTG
>NW_009260266.1:57007-67793 GCF_000687185.1 Egretta garzetta | reverse complement strand
ACATCGGTGGCGCTTGCTGCGAGGGCGACTCGTAGGGGCTGCCTGCAGGGGACACGGAGCATGGCACATCTGGGTGATGCTGTTGGGACCACGGGTGGGATGAAGGGTTGGGAGCCATGCGGGGACAACACTGGAGCCATGTCAGGGCACCCACCAAAGATGCAAGGAGAGGATCTGAAGCCAACTAGCCCAAGTCGCGTATGCCCAATTTTACATCTGGGTGATGCTGAGGGGACCACGGGTGGGATGAAGGGTTGGGAGCCATGCGGGGACAACACTGGAGCCATGTCAGGGCACCCACCAAAGATGCAAGGAGCGGATCTGAAGCCAACTAGCCCAAGTCGCGTATGCCCAATTTTTGGCCTCACACAGCTAAATAGAATCATAGAATGTTTTGGGTTGGAAGGGACCCCCAGAGGTCACCCAGCCCAACCCCCCTGCAGGAGCAGGGACACCTTGAACCACATCAGGTTGCTCACAGCCCTGGCCAACCTGGCCTGGAATGTTCCCAGGGATGGGGCCTCCACCCCCTCTCTGGGCAACCCCTGCCAGGGTTTCACCACCCTCAGTGTAAAGAATTTCTTCCTTAGATCCAGTCTAAACCTACCCTGGTTTAGTTTAAACCAGAGGGAGATTAGTTTAAAATAGAGGGAGATTAAATTGTTTGGCAGCTAACCAGACTCTACCTAGGCTTGTTTCTAACATGGAAGATGTGGTGCTGCACTGTTGGGTTGGGGGGGAGGAGAAAGGCTTTTATCTGCGTTTCTTAATAGGCAAGACAAGTATGAGAAGGCAAACGCAGCTCATCCCTCATGGTGCCAGCTGTCAGAGCATCGGAGTTTGAACGGAACATCGCACAAGAGAAAGGGCAGGAGGAACTGCTGGAGGACAAGCCCAGCTTTGCCCCGAGACCTTTCCCTGCCGCCACGTCTCATCGCATGGTTTCTTCCACGATCTCTGTGTCCGAGGGCAAGAAGGACACTCATGGACGGGGACGAGGGAAGTGATGAACACCTTTTCATCGCAGCTTTTCTTGACTTTTAATAAGTGAAGATAACCCCAAGCGTGTGGTTCTCGGGGGTGGTGGCAATGAAACACCAAAGCTGCTACTTCTGCACAGCACAGGGGTTAGGAGCTGCTGCCACAGGAGGGACACCAAGCGATGGAGGTTTTTCCCTTTCCCTGTGTCCCTCCCAAGCACTGCAAAAATCTCACAATCACATTGGGAAATCATCTTAAGCAGGTTGTTCTGCCCCATAATAAAGCCTGTAGAGGCTTTTCCAGTCACCAGGGGGGTCTCTGTGTTGCACCGACCTTGGCTGCGGTTCTCAGCAGCCCCAGAGGTACATGGAGACAGGTGCTGTGGTGGGACCTGACCTGCTCCTGAATTCAGCCCTTCCCATCTCCCCCAAAACGTGCTCATCTCACGGCCCACTTACACAGCATCTCACGGAGAGCAGCCAGTACCCGAACCCCACTGGGCAGCCAGTCTGGGGATGCCTGTGGGCTCCCTCGCTGCTCCAAAGGCAGCTCACATCAGGCACTGCCGAGCTCTCGGGTGACCGAGCTCAGCTCTGAATTTTGTCCAAGATGACACAGAAACAGATGTATTCTTTTTCTTTCTTTCTTTTTTTTTTTTTTTTGAAAGCATTGAGCAATACCCAAGCCTGTACAAATGGGGACTTTTGCAAAACGCTGCCTCACACCAACTTTCTGGGGTGGAAACCGAGGATGCCGACATGCTTGGTCCAATTTGCTAGGCTTAGCAACGCTTATAACCCTCCGCCCCTGCCGCACAAAAATGCCAAAGCAGGGGCCACACGAAGAGGCCCTGGGGAGGTCTCCAGCCAGTGCCCTCTCCTTGCACAGCCCAAGAGGGACGAGGCGATGCCCATCCAGGTTACTGCATTAGTCTAAGGCCGTCCTTTCACTGCTCTAAAGCGTTTGCTTAAGGCAGAGCCTTCTCTGGGGTCCAGGATCTCTTTCTTGCATTTTATGAGGTTTTTCCCTAATTATGGAATCTCTTTCAATCTAGACCTCCTTTGATCATGGCTGGCCCCAGAGAGAAGTCATCTTGTCTGGATCGACTGAGCAAAGAAAGAGATGATAGGCAGAAGTGACCTGCCCGGGATGACTGAGAAAATATGCGGCAAAGCAAAGATTTGAACACAAGCTTTGCGCAGCCACAGCTTTAGAGAAACCACAGGACAGACCTTCCTCCCCGCTTGCGATCAGTCGCCACATCCTTCCAGGTGAACCACATTTCAAATGGGAACTAGAGGTGAGCAATCAGATAGCGCTTTCTGCGGCTATTTTGCTTCCCCAGTACAGGCAGGACAAGGACGGACCATTTCTGGTGCAACCTGAGCATCCAAAGGGAATTTCTGAGCCAGGAGAAAGCCATCCCAGTTAACCAGCGCAGAGGAGACCCCACTCCGATTCAGCTGATGGATCAGAAAGGGCTTCCTACAAAACTCGGTTAAATGAGATTTCTTCAGGAAAAGGCTATTTTCAGTGCCACTCTGATTATTTGCCCTCTGTTGTCTTCCGCAAAGGATACTGTGAAGTTAATGATCCAGCCGTGGAATTTTAAATAGCTGCTTCATGACTAACAACATGTGCTCCGGATCAGCTCGAGCCTGTATTTACATATTTCCCATGATAAGTCAACATATGGTTCTTGTTTGTAACGTGGAGTTGCTCTCTTCATATTATTACCCTTCCCCCCCCCCCCCCAACTTTTCAGAATTACAGGGGAAAAACCTTTTCTTATAATTATTATTAGAAAAAGTACTGTACAAATAAGAAGCGATTAGGGTACCTAGAAGCCTGCTAATTGCTTTATTTTGATTCCCACTCGATCCTGAGCTGGTTTGGCATGCAGGGCTTGGGGCTGCATCCACGAGCACCATCGGATGCACAAGGTCAACCCCATCACACCACGGGACGGGGTTTCACAACCCTCCTTGACAGCTTGGCAATGGCACTCTTTGGGAAACTTGCGCTAATGGTTGGAATTTCTTCCCTTTTGAATTTGCAGTTTTAAGTACGTAGATAATTTGTACAACTTTTTTTTTTTCCCCCCCTCTTCCCCCTCTATTTCCCTCCCCACATCAAAGCGTTGGCTAATGGCTGGATATAAACCTCCTAACTGCTCTCATGGCATGGCTGGAATCGCAGGAATTGGTGCTTTCCAAACTCCCAAGTCGTTTTCCCCATGGTCTGCTCCCTGGACTCCGCTCTAACAATTCAAGTCCTGAGGCTTCAGCTATTTCCTTTGGGAGATTATTCCATATGGAAATGGGCTCTAACCATGAAGAATTTTTTCCTTCAACCCAGTCACAAAGATTATTTCCTTTATTTAATCTTATTACTCCCACTTGAACCAGGCTAAATAATTCCCATCCTCCCTGGGTATTTACACCCCTCTCATGCTTGCAGACAGATACCGTATCCCACCCTTAGTCATCATTTTACCAAGCTAAACATATGTAACTCTTTTAATCCTTCCTCATAAATCAGTCTAGCCCTTTAATCGTTTTTATTGCTCTTCTCTGAATCCCGTCCAATTTGTTGACATTGTTCTGCTCCTTAGGTGCTCAGAGGATGGATAGTCCACATGAAATGGCACTGGTCGCACCTTACGAGGTTCATTAACACAACCTTCCTCTCTGATTAACCTGCAACCAGTTGGTAGGACTAAGGATGGATGCTGCAACATCTACCGATAGGAAAAAAACCCCACTGATATCATTTGGGCTAATGAACAAGTGATCCCAGGATCAAGTCCCCGTAAACCTCAGTTATAACGTGTTTGAGGAGGTTTGGTGCTCATTTCATCCCATGGAGCTCACACACCTGACACAAGCATTGGAGGGTGATCCTGCCGACGGGGCTGTGTTAGGGGATGGATTTTGCTCAGCAATATTTGATGCTCCAGAGAGGACTTTGAAACCCCTCCTAAACCCTACTGGGGGCAGGTCTGGGAGGTGCAAGCATGTGCAGGGTCAGCCTCATCTCATCCCATCCCATCCCATCCCGTCCCCCAGCAAGTCCTGCACATCTCACACGATGCTGCTGCCACAGCAGGGTCAGCCTCATCTCATCCCATCCCATCCCGTCCCCCAGTAAGTCCTGCACATCTCACATGATGCTGCTGCCACGGAGCCAGCAAGTGCAATTGTGCAACTGCATTATGGCTCACAGCTGCAAGCAGGGTATTGAGAAATAACCAGTATTCCCATAAAAACCACACTGTAAACTCAATGCAACAAAGCAAAGCATGTGCTCACGCCTGTGCGGCGTACGGAGAGCCGAGGGGCCCATCTGCCTAAAGCAAGGAGCGACATTTGGGGGCCAGTGAAAAGGAGTGATGAGCCCTGCACGGCTTCGGTGTGAACCAGGGGAGATGTTAGGCTGACGCATGGGTCACTCCAGATTCACACTGGTTTAACTGGCATTTAGCAATTAGTCTGTTGAAAGTACGAGTCTTCTCTGGAAAGAATTACTAGCGCAGCTCAAACCCCTCTGAGATCTGTACCATGTTAAATGTTATTTATGGGTTACTCGTATTCCGTTAACAGCGACTTCGGGGCTTGGCATGGGGCATCGCTTGGGGGGCAGGGGCTTCCCCTGGGCAAGGGGCGACAGCCCAAGAGTCTCCGCTGTTTTCCTCTTCCCCGGCCACGCAGCCAGCATCCCTGCTCTCCTCTCCCGCTGCTCCCCAGCAGCAGCTCTGGTTTGGCTGAGGCTGGTTTGGTTGGGGACGGCTGTGCCCCCCTTCCACCCTGCAGACCTCACCGGCAGGGAGCGGCGGGTGCCTGTGCCCCAACTGCGATCGCTCCTATCCCAGTGTCACATGCTCATCACCCTTGGGGTATTTTGTGCCTCTTCCCCCCCCCCCCAAAAAAAAAGCTGCATAGGGTAGGAAAGGGCTCTGCAGAGAGGGGCCAAAGCACGCTCCACCCCGGCCGTCCCCGGGGAGACCTTTGCTCTGTGCTTGGCCAGCACATCCGAGGGCAAACCCGGCCAATGCTCCTTTTGCTGAGGGCTGGGATGTGCTGAAAGGAGGTGGTGCCTCCGTGGGAAACCAGGGAACAGGGGAAAAAAATCAGTTCACAGCCAGTGGCTCCGAGAGACTGGGTTTTTTAAGAGTCCATGCCAGGTTTGGCACCAAAACCCAATTTGCCGGTTAAACCTTTGCAAGGGCTCAGGCAGAGGGGCATCACTGGGGAGCCCTCTCCCTCTGATGCGCCGTTGGGGGGGGTGATCCTACCCGGTTTATGGTCCTGGTGCCTTCCACCCCTCTTACAAGACCCAGCATCCAAGGCCCTTCACGCCACAGAGCCCCAAGCCTTTCTGCTATAAAGCACAAATTCTCTTTGGTTCTCAATGATGCTGCCATTCGTAACAAATAGTCCACAACAATAAACACCTTGGTGAGATCAAAAGATCCTTAAACAGCCTTAATAAAATAAAAAAAAAAAAAATCAGGGAAGTGCAATTTGGTTCTGTTCTTCACCACTTTTCTTCTCTCCTCTTTGCGGAAGGCGACGGCTACGTAACTTTTACATTTCAAAGATCCACATCTCATTGTGCGTAGGGAGGCAGGCTGAGTGCTTTGTGTTTTCCTTAGTTTTGTCCAGCGGTATCCCACTAACTATCCCCTCCTGCCAACGGGAAGGGATTTCTCCCTTTGCCTGCTGACAGCGTTTTTGCTTTGAAAGGGAGAGTTGACTGCTGCTTAATTAGTGCCGTCAGGAGCTGGTCACTAAGGGCTGGGAGTCTGGCGAAGGAGCTCGGCTATTCACTCCGGCTCGCCGGCGCATCCTGGGGATGCGAATCCAGCGCAGCCTCCGCTGCTCCTGCGGCAGCTCCTGGGGACTCTCCTAATGGCCCCATTTATCCCATGAAACACATCTCAGAAGCCTTGCAAATAAACGCAGTGCACTTTATAAAGAGCGTGGAGACTGATACGTTACAAAAGACAGTTTCCTTTCAGACCCCAGGTATCCCGAGGTGCTTTACAAAATAACATTAGGGGCCTGCCAGCACGGATTCTGCCGTCGCGATTCTGCTCGCGAAGCCCAAATGCTGCTCAACCACACGCACAGAAAATCACAAAACTCTGAAGAAGAGAGATCACCCATTTGCAGGGAACATGAGGAATTATTGCTATCGCTACTATTTGTGTTTAATACAAAAGCACCTAAAAAGAGCGCTGGGCCGGGTGGTGCGCTGCGGGGTGCACTACACCAACCAGGGCAAACGAGGGGACCGCAAAACGGCCCCATCCCTGGGAACATTCCAGGCCAGGTTGGACGGGACTGTGAGCAACCTGGTCTGGTTAAAGGTGTCCCTGCTCCTGCAGGGGGGTTGGGCTGGGTGACCTCTAGGGGTCCCTTCCAACCCAAAATATTCGATGATTCTATAAAATGACAGCAGCCTCACCTCCAGCCCCATGCTCCACCACCGTCCTCTTCCACCCATAAAATACAATAAGAGCCATTCCAGCAGCCAGCACACCTCCCAACCAGATGAGTGGATGCACCTAATGCTTCATAAAATTCCTCCCCTCCACCCCCCTTTTTTTTTTGCTTAAACAATATATTTTCTTGAAAGTATTAGCAGCCAATAAAGATGGAGACTTTTTGACCAGACTACGTTGCAGTCAGCATCTCTCCATCTCCCACAGTGCAGATTCCCGTCTGATTGCTGGGCTTACAAACATGCATATTTTCCTTTGTGTGTTGGTTTGAATCCACACAAAATACAGGATAAATTCCCTTTGAAGAAAGTGGGAAAGCAGTATGGCAACAAGCCTGGGTAGGTATTGGGTTACTTTCTGTAATTCATATTTTCTCTAATGAGAGGCTTGCAGGAAAGATATTGCTCTGGTCGCCCTTCGGGTCAGACAGGTAGAACAACAAGAACACCAGACAGGTACATGCAATCTAGCGATGGCTTTGAACCTGCTCCCAGGATATGAGCACTCTTGAACTTTAAAGGTATTTAGATCCAAATCTGGATCTGTGCGTTGTGGTTGACCATTTATCCCACTCCCCCAACACATTATGTGTGTATATATATATTTTTTTTTTTCCCCAACAATGACCCAGATCAAAATACGAGATGTTAACAACTTTGGACTTCAAGGCATTGTTGGCATCTCAGTTTTCTGACTTACATTTGTAGAAGTGAGCGGCCTTACAGGAACGTGCCTCGCATGTGACTTGCAGCTTTTTTGCTGACAATATTACTCCATTTTACAGATTAGCCCAGCTCAAACCAGTTTGAAAATAAAATACAGGAATACAGTAGGAACACTTATAGTAGATGCAATCGCTTGTGTGATTCCTGTGTGAGAGCACTTTATCAAATCCTTTATTTTTCTTCTAGGATCAACACAGTATCTTCCTAGTGCTTGAGACTACCTCCAACCTGGAGCTGGAGATGAGACAAGGATCCCGAACAAATACAGGATTCACCGACACGAGCTTGATACCTTCCCGGGAAAATCAGAATTTCAATGAATCTATCAAGAGGTTTTCAGGCCAGGGAGGGTGGTAAAGATACAGAGTTCATGCTAAAGCAGCTCCCCAAATGCAGCCCAATAACTTGCAGATCTCAGATGAGAACAATTCTTTTCATCTTTTAACATTACAGAATCACACAGAATCACAAGGGTTGGAAGGGACCTGGGGAGCTCACCCAGTCCCACCCCCCTGCTCGAGCAAGCTCACCCAGAGCAGGGGGCACAGGACAGCGGCCAGGCGGGGGTTGAATATCTCCAGAGAAGGAGACTCCACAGCCCCCTGGGCAGCCTGGGCCAGGTCTCCTCAAAGTCACCCTCAAAGTCAAGAAGTTCTTCCTCACATTCAACTGAAACTTCTTCTGCTTCAGTTTGTGCCCATTGCCCCTTGTCCTGGCGCTGGGCACCACTGAGAAGAGTCTGGCTCCACCCTCGTGACACCCACCCTTGAGATATTTGTTATTTCAAGTTCATTACCCTACGGAGCGATTGCAGATAGTTTGGGTAGGTTCTGCTCGCGTAGCTACGCCTGCCTGTGCGAGCCCCGTTGTGGCTTTCTGCTCCTTGCTAATGTCCCAACCTGAATGTTTCTATGAAATAAAACAATTAGGTCCCATCAATTCATCAGGGATGCGACTTTGAAGTTTTCCTTTTGTGAGCAGCAGGGTCATCAGGAGTCATTTGTTGCAGCGATGGCAGGGTAGGAGTGAGGATTTGGAGGGGTAAGGACGGCCAAGGAGTCAAGCTGTAATTTGTAAACCTGAAGATCAGCTTAGAAGAAAGTGTCCCATGGGATTTCATGGCACTACTTGTGCTACTTTCACAGTGGGTACATGTTACAAGAATGGACAACGGGGTCTCTAAAACCTTTTAGGTCTTTTATCTCTACAATTACATTTTCAATAGGCTTTAAAAAATACAAGACCTTTCATTAATTTTCTCTCTCAATGAGAGAAGCACCCATGAAACTACAAGCTAAATTTGGCCCTTGAGCTAAATTTGGTGGCTCTCACAACCTGGAAAGCCTAGGCTGTGCTAACAGGGGAAAAAGAAAATCTTGGAAGAGGAACTTTTCCTCCTTTTGAAGTCAGAATGGATTTGCAAGGGTCTTATGTGATGAGGGGACAGTTTTAAGTAGAGGGGATATGTGTATAATTTTAACCATGTAAATAGTCCTTTGCAGCCTGGGAATCTTCAGAGTTTTCAAGGCTTTAAGAAGTTGGCACTGCATACTTGTTAAAATCAGTTTAACCACTTGCCAAGAGGTTTAAAGAAAGACGACACCTATTTTGCATGAATAGTAATATTACCCTGATGAATTTAGTTATACTAATGGGAGAGCTTAAAGAATACGCTCCTGCCCATGATGGATTTTTTTTAAGGCAAATAATAAGGTTCTGGAGGGTGTAACCTAAAATAGACATTTCATAAAAGAGTCATCCTGGAACAAAAATGTCATGAAAGCATGAAATGAAAAATAGACGACAATCAGAATTCCTCTTGAAGTGCTTTGTAGTAATTATTTTAAAAAATCCTCACAAAAGGCTCCTTTCAATTGCAGAATAGCAAGTGAGGTCTGTATGGTTCAAGGCCAAATAATTTCTGCAATGGAAAAAACAGCTTCAGTTCTTCAGTTCTGATGTAAAGTATTTTAAATGGGCATGAGCTTCAATTATTGCTTTCTTTTCCCCAGCTTCTGTGGGACATGAATTGCCCACAGATAAACCCCCTGCTCCGCAGGCGATGACCAACATCATTTGCAGCTCTAATGCTCCTGCTTCCACAGCGACATGGAGTAGCACAGCCCTCAGATAAGGATCAGGGGGCTGGTGGCACCATGTATGGGGCTGGAGACCCCTCTCTGCCAGTCCCCAGCTGGTCCAGTCATGCTGGTGGATGGACCCTGCTTCTGGGTGCCTTCAAGTAGACCAGGGTGGGAAGAACCCTTTCCTGTCTCTGCCTACTTTGTGTCCCGCTTGCACCCCACAGACCCCACAACCAGCTCTTTGCTCTTCTAGCACGTTGTTGGAGGGCGAGAGGGGGCTGCGGAGCAGGGCAAGCGCTCCACTTCCAGACCTTGGACTGTTTGCTGCTGCAAGGAGGCGGCCATGAAAGCAGCACCTCCCCAGCTCCGGAGAGGGGTGTCATGGAGAGAAAGATGGGACGAGCACAGATACCAACAACCAGGCACAGACAGTGATGTACAACAATAATATCTAACCCCTGCTATCAGATGAGCACTACTGAGAGCACCTTTAGATGGCACCTTGAGTGACTGCCACAGTGTAAGCACATCACCACCACCATGGTGACAAATCTGCTCTAGATGAAGATATTTTCCTATGATGGATTTGCACTTTTAAGTCGTCAAATCCTAAATACAGTCTGGAAAGCATCAGCAACGGGAGAACCAGCCAGGATTCCTCCCTTGTTGAAGCAATACTGCTGATCCACACCACCACGAGGCAGGTACACGCCACTTTCCTACCTCAGGTCTTAGTGGTGACCCCAGTGGAAGCTGGTGGGAGCAATACCAGTGCGAGATAACCCTCAGGTAACTCCAAAAGCCCAACCGCCGGCAGAGCCTACTGTGCTTCCCCTTGGAGACAGGCCCATTCCTGCCTGTTTGGGTTTTTTTTTTTGTAGTGATGCCCAAGAAGCACACGCGGCTGAGAATCAGCCAGCAGCCTGCTGGTGAGCACCGACGGTGCCTCGACATGCAGGGTCCTGCTCGGCGGGGAACGACGGCCAGGGGCAGAGCGAGCCAGGCTTGGCTGCCAGCATCTCCCACCCACCCTTCCCCATCACCCCGGGCTATTTCACACCGCCGGAGCTCACCACGCTTTCATGTCTTTATTTTCCCGTCTCGTGCAGGAAAAGGCATTTCCCGAGCTGCCAAAACTCAGCCTTGCCCTGCCGGCGGGTGCTGGATGAGACCTCTGCACCACGGGGCGCGAGCGCGGACTTTGGGCGCAGCCGAGATTTCCCACCTCCTCAGCAGGGAAGAGCCACTTGCACATCCACGGCACGACCAGTTCCCATCCCAGAGCGCATCCCTGTCTCCGCTGAGCGCAGAGACGTGCCAGCCTCCGGCAAGTGGCCCTTCCCCTCCGTCGGGGAGGGTCACTCAGCGGTGCCGGATTGGCCCCCGGGGAGAAGAGGAGCAGACAGGGCAAGACAAAGGGTTGACGCTGCTTACTGTATATACAAATATTGGTGGTTTTTTTTTTTTTAATGTATGGGGCTTTCCCCCAA
>NW_009260266.1:43074-56773 GCF_000687185.1 Egretta garzetta | reverse complement strand
GCCCCGACCTCCCCCCCCTCGCCCCTTCCCCCCCCCCCCTTCTTGTTTATGCTGCTCACCCCTTTGGCAATTCTAATTTTGCACTGATCCTCCTGGTCCTTCTTAAACCTAGGGCTGACCCATGTTTAAGACCGCAGCATTTGAAGCGGAACCTATTCCCCACCAGAAGATTTTAATTTTAAGCTAACTGCTGCACTTTGTTTCCAAATGCTTTATTTAAAATTGCTTCAATGTGTAGCTTTCTGAAAAAATTATTTTCCCCTTTCGGAGGCTTTCCTGGCTTTGGATTTTTCCCTCTCAATGTTTCTTCTTTCCTGAGGAAATACTACTCCCCAAACCAGATCTCCTGTAAACTGCCTCCGGACTTTCCCGCAGATGCGTAACCTCTCGGTGCCTCAGTTTACATAGGTGCAAAAGCCCAGGGAACATCATTTCCCTGCCTCAAAGAAGCACGGTGAAACTTAATTAAACTAACTAATGCCTACAAAGGGATCCCGTATCCTCAGGTGGACAATCTATATGGAAAACGCACTTCTAAGAGAGCGCTATGAGCGCTTCAAGACGAAGATGTAACAACAGGAGATCAGAGGGACTTCCCCCCCCCCCCCCCAGCCGCTCGGTCTCTGCATCTGTTTCCCCCCAGGGACTTGTTTGGTGCTTGCAGAGGGAGAGCTCCGAGGGGCGCTGGGTGCCTGCTCTCGCCCCCGGGGATGCGGGACCCAGCAGTGGTGGCACCGCCTGTGTGCAAGGGGGTCTGCACTTGGCTTCGGCGGAGCTCCCGGGCTGGTGCTGGAGGGCACCAACAGGTCCTGGGTCTCCCCTTCCTCCAAAGCCCCTGTGAAGACCTTGGGAATGAACGAAACGCAGCGCTTCTGTGATGCGACAGCGAGAGGAGAAGCGCTTACGATCATGGAGGAGCAGGAGCTGGGGAAAACAGCAGTGTTCAGCCTGGGTTGAATGCAGCTCCTGTCCCGAGGTGGCGAGGGAAGGCGTGAGACGGCGTAAGTCCCGGAGAGGGACCGGGGACCCTGCTGGAGGCTGAACCTCATGAGCCCCCTGGCAGGATGAGGTGGCCCACCATGCCGCCCGGTCGAAGCCTCGCAAGGGGCTACCCTGCACCCACCCCCAGTGCTCCCAAGCACCCACCGGGAGCCACCGCACCACCTCTGGGGCCAGGGCAGGGCGGCTGCGCTGTCACCGGTGCCTCAGCCTGCGCCGAGCATCGTCGTGGGGGACAGCCTGAGCCAGGACAAGCGGGGTGCACGGCGGGGCTGTACGCAGGGACGCTGTTGGGTTTTTGTGGGTTTTCTCCTTCCCTTGCAAGGTGTTTTTGGAGAAGGCTGCGGTGCCTTGCTCCACAGCACTCTGATCTGTTTGGTACCGCTGCCCTCCTCCTCCTGATGCATCAGGTAACCCTTCCCAGGGGAAGTTAACTACGTTAATATGTATGAACACAACCCAAAAGAAAAAAGAAAGGTACGTTTTCTGAGAGACACCAACATACCTGCCACTCTCTCTAAGCAAACCTATGCTGCCTACGTGATAAACGCAAGCCCGTGACTCTTTGCAAGTACAAGGAAATGCATATTTCATTACAACGACATTCCAGCCACCTACGACAAAAATAATTAATGACTGCTTAATGGCCCCATGGGTTTTGTTGGGTTCCTTTTTTTTTTTTTTGAAGCACATGAATAGATTAAACTTCATTCCCAGTGAAAAGGAAAACCTATAGATCATTTTCATGTGGAACGAATAGGTATTATATTATTCACTGTTATGTATTTATCTAAGTCAGTAATCTCTGAATGCCCAAAATAACCTTAACTAGCACTGTACTTTTCCTCAGTGTTTCCAGAAAGACTCTTTTACATTCTTTGGGCAGAAAAAACCCACTATTTTTGGTTTAAAAGAGTTTCACGAGATGCCAGGTGACAGGAGCTGTCTGTGGCCATCGCCACGCAGCAGCTATCGGCATCTACCAGGGACCTGCAGTAACCCCGTTCCTGAACAGTCGGATCCATGGCAAGAGTGGTTGGGATGCCACGGGATGAAAAACTTTGTTGTCGATGCAAAACACCATACTTACAGTCAGATGGGAACACTGCATGTGCTGCATGTAGCATTGCACTCCTCTCTCAAAGGACAACATTGCAGAGGGAGAGGTTTTGCCACAGCTGCTAAAGTCCATGGGCGTGAGCACATTTTTTGGGCATCATTAAGCCAGCAGTGGTGCATCCCACCTTTGGCCAAAGCTCAGCTGTCTGCCCTGTGCAAGCCCCAGACAGCATGGAGGAGCACCTTCCCACTAATTGCACATCCCAAGCCATTTGCTTGCAAACTCACCCAGCTTCGACGCTGCTGAGCTCACCCAGAATTTGGAGGGGCTTGCTCTGCACTCCCTGGTGAGTGTTTTGCCATGTGCCCGCAGGCAACACGGGCGGCATCGGCACCAAGGAACGGCCCCGCTCCTTGCCGATTCCGTGCTGCCTACAGTTAGGATTGGAGATAAAAACCAAAATGCTGCACAAGCTGTTAGAGGCTGACCAAAACGAGCACAAGAGTAGGAGCACCCCTGCGTCCAGGCACCCCTTGTGCTTTCCTCCCTCTCCAAGCCAAGTGCCCACCATGAACCAGTAAGGATGCTGCGCAGCAAGGCCAAACAGCGCAGGCTGTTGAAGGAGGAGCAGCAGGGCCACTGCCACATCTAAGCACTCAGGAACCCGTTACCCTACAAAAAGGATTGCTTTGTAAAAAGCCTGAAGGAGTTAAATTTATTTCGTGGGCTCAGAAACCTCAGTTTTCCCATGCTGGAGCTTTACTCTGCCACAAGACCCTTCGTCCAAAACTTCCCACTGTCCTCGAGTGACAGCAAACCCCTTAGAGCCATGGGCCTCCCTCACTGGCCTTTTAGGAGAAGCATCAACAAGGATTTTCCCATGTCTCTTGGACACTGGTGTTTTCTTTCTTAATTTCTCAGTCCATCTCCTGTGATTTAAGCAAGATCTGGGCCAGCCGTATGGAAGAGTTTGGGAAATCCCAGAGTCTGTGCCAGGCAAGCATGTCCCTGGCAATTGGGGATCACGGGTAATTAGGAATCACAGAATCACAGAATCTTTTGGGTTGGAAGGGACCCCTAGAGGTCACCCAGCCCAAGCCCCCTGCAGGAGCAGGGACACCTTGAACCACATCAGGTTGCTCACAGCCCCGGCCAACCTGGCCTGGAATGTTCCCAGGGATGGGGCCTCCACCCCCTCTCTGGGCAACCCCTGCCAGGGTTTCACCACCCTCATTGTAAAGAATTTCTTCCTTATATATATACATATATATATATAAAAAATATAAATATCTGAGGTGCGTTCGTTATTGTTACGTGCTGCAGGTTCGTCGCTCCAATATTTATGAAGTGGTTTGCATTCCTGTGCTAGACTGACACATTGTGAGAAGTCATAAACAAATCATCTTTTCAAGGGGAATTTAAAGCTGTTTTGCAGCGTTGTGTTCCCTAACAGCCCCATCACTTTTAAAGCAGAAGCATTCGAAGTTCAAGTCCTGCAAGTGCATTTACTACTCCGTTACTACCCTTAGCAGCAGCGTTACTCAGCTGGAGAACAGGTCCAGATCCCATCTCGCCAGCAGTACCGCATCCATCCAGCCTTTTCACAAGCTCTGGTTTTAAACCAGGCTGTATTTGTCCTGACGGGCTCTGTTTGGGAAGGCATTTCAGGACCTTACCTCCCTGAAGGCTACCAACGCATTCTGCATTTCATCCTACATTTGCAAAGTGAATTTGGGCATTTTTCCCCACTGGTTCCTGGAGCATTTCACGGCAAAGACAGACAGTGCATGAGCACATCCTAACCTCTCCCTAGCGATTTTCATGCTGCCTACTCTTTCAATGTGTATTTTCCTCAGTTTACTGCTCTGCCCCCAATTCCACTCTTCCCTTCAGTTCCTACCGAGAAGGATGGAGACCTGGTGATGCTTTGCTAATTTTCAGCCAGATCCAAAACTGGACATAAGACATAAGAAATACATGGACGGGTTCAAACACCATTGAGCAATCTCAGCACTTAGCTCCAAATACAAGATGAGTCTTACTGGAAAGCTAAAGCTAGCAAGAAGCTCTTAAAAGGCATTTAAAAAGTAAAATACAAACTTCGAACAGTCACCATGGGGATAAAATTTCCAAGGGACAGTTTAAACTGTCAAACGTTAACATACGATGCTATATATTGCCTTCCATTGGCTACCTTTGGCACGTCACCCGTCACGCTGAAGGCCGTCCTGTTATTAACCATGGATTTCACGGTCATTAACTTGAGTTCAGAAAGCCACAGATGACTTCATTAGGCATGACTTTGATAATCACTATTTTAATTGCACAAGCTGTCCTCTATGCCCACCCTGAACACAAGCTATTTTTAAGTTGAAGCCACATTATCCTTTCTATTGGGCAGCTCAGCGTGCTGTCACACGGGGCACTTTGCCAGCAAAAGAAACTAAATAAAATAATTCGGGGTAAGAGCTTACCCATTTCTGCGCTGCTTTGAGGTACAAGCCACATCTGATAAGGCAGAAGCGAGACCGCAAGAACCATGTTCTGCTCAAGGTTTTATTAAAAAGACTAACGGAGAAAGGAGGGGAGATGAGGCTGAGCCAACAGACTGCATCAGGCTCATGGCCCCAAAGTCCAACAGCCAGTCAACAACAGAGAACAAGCCTGTCTGCTTAAAAAAATACAGAAAAAAGGCCTTTTACAAGGAATCACGTAGCAGATGGCTGTGCCGACTCTACAGAGGTAGCACAAGAAGGTTGCACCAGGAGCAAACACCACGTTGACACTGCTAAAGCGTGAACTGTCCTGCTGCAAATTCCCCCCTCCTTACACCGTTACAAACCCCCAAACCGTTCTGTCCAAGATGGGCAAATTAACCCTCTTGGCTGGGTCTGACAGAAGTGATCCTCTCTTTCCAAGAGAATGTGGTTTAAAACGGAAACCAAAGTGAGAGCTATGCTAGTCATGCCCTTGGCCATCAGCTTTGGAGCTGGCTCGTGCCTCCAGTGCAAAGCATCATCTCCCTGTGGGTTCTGATCATTAGCAGAGCACAACTGCTCTTATCCCGCAGCCTCTTGAGGTAAGAGGCTCCCTCCCCATCGCCCCATCAGCTCCGCAAGCACCAGCCCTTACAGACCTGGATTTCCATGCCAATAAGTGACCTGGAGCAAAAGACACCCCCCAGCGCTCTGCCCTCAGTCTTTGTCTGCCCTGAAGGCAGACTAGTTTGGGATATCAAAATGACAAAACCAAAACAACGCACCCCCAAGCCCAAAATCTAAACAAACAAAATGCCCCCAAACAAACAGAAAGAGCAATAGTTCTGAAAGTTCCTATTTTTGCTACTACACTGCGACCAAGGCAGAATATGATTTTTGTGACACTTCAAATTTTGAAGTGTAAGAAAGAGTGGATAAATATCCACCAAACTGGATTCCGTACCAAGCTAGGCTGTATGACCGGCACGGACAAATTCATTTCTGCATCAACTGCGTTAAAGCACATTCACATCCTCAGGGCATGCAAATGCGAGGTTACCACGCTGCAGCTGACACAAGCCCCGATATAATCCTCAGCTCTCCGAGGAGAACATAAATAAATAAATAAATAAATAAATATCAAATCTCCCAACGACTAAAGCACAGCCTTCCCAGGCCAACAGAGCTTTCCAGAGGCGCAGGAAGTCTTCACGGATACCTTACAGGACCGCAGCCTTACATCTCCCGCTCGATCACAGATGCATCGCTTCTGCGTTTTATATAGACCCTTCCCGATAACTTTTATTGCGCAGTTTAAAAACATAATAGAGCGCGTGATAAGTAACTGTGTTTGCTCAGCACACACGGCTGGCTTTAAGCTGCAGCTTATACTTAGTAATGAATGTCAGAGTACGTGTTAATAAAAAATTAAATGGCCGCAGCGTGGTGTCGGGGTACGTACTTCGGTAACCTAACACTATTAAGTTTTTACGTCGTGTGAATTGTAACGTACGGTAGCAATGAACAGGCGTTCCCGTTCCCTTTGCATCATACAGAAGTTTTGTGCTCCCAGAGAATATTCTAAGGAGAGACGTACGGTCTTAGTATCTATTATAACGTTATTAGCCACACTCCTAATTAATCCTTAGGAATTCCAGGCATTTTTCATTTAGTTCTTCGCAAAGGAAAGGGTTTTTTAGAAAAAAAAAAAAATAGGTGTCATAACAACTATTTGCGTCGTAGAGTTCATAAATGAGCCCATCACCCTATACCAGAACTGCTATAATTTTATCGGAATGAAAACCATTCTCTTTGATCTCCTCCAGTTCTTAAATCCAGCAGTTGTGTATTCAAACATCAATGGAAATGTGGTTTCAAGCTTCCTCTTTCATTATCTTTCTCAAAGATAAAAAAGAGCAACAGAAAAAAAAAAAAGTTCTGAGCTTCAGAGATGAGGCAATATTTTTACAGTAATTTCTTTATCTGATTTCATCCTGTTTACAGAAGCTGCTGTTTGGAAGATTCCCCCCGCCCCACCACCACCACCATTTTTGAGATGGCTTTTCTTTAAATAAACGTATATTGAAAAATAGAAGAGACAACAGAGTCAGCTTCCTGCTCACTCTTTACTGCGAAGGAGATAAGGTTGGTAAATGCTGTGCTATCTGACTTTGGTTCAGTGCGTGACCTACATGGATCAAGATGGAGATTTAATGATTAAACTTAACTCCTTTATCTTCAGCAAAGAGGGGGAGGGGAGGGAGGAAAGAGTACCCAAACAAACTACTTCTGTTCTGGTGTGATAGAATTACGGTTCAACACAATAATTAACTATATCTGACACATTCCTGCGAGGCTGCAGATGTCATTAATGGCTCCGAAATGCCCCCTCTCTGTTGTCATAACCCAGGGCTCTTCTCAGCAGCCAAAAACTCTGATGAGGCTCACGGCTGGCAAAACGCACTTCATCCCTTCTCAGCTGATTCATGCAGACCACAGGTGCGTTTCGTGGTTCGTGTACCACCGATAGACAAATTTAGGAGCAAATACAATTAAAACAAAACAGATCCTTGATCTACCAAACCCACACATTTTAATCTCTTCTGTCCAAGGCCCTGGACTCCATCTCCCTGCTAGCTTCTCTACAGCCCTTGAAATGTATCTTGAGCTCTCACACCCAGGTAACACAGTCTGCTTCACTGACTGTTACGCACCCGGCGTCTCTGAACAAACCAGGAGAAGACTCATCAAACCAGGAGAAGACTCATCAAACCAGGAGAAGACTCATCAAACCAGGAGAAGACTCATCTCTAGGTGGTTCCCAGGGTGCTCCTCCCACATCCACCCTATCGAGCCTATTGCAAGTAAATCCTAAAGATCTTGAATTCATCTGCTACAATACAAACTTCAAAAAATCTGGTGCTTTAATTCCAACAGGTATTAAAAACTACACATACTCATGCATTCAACCCTCACGCAACAAAAAAGACTGGCAATGCATCCCAAAAAACTAAGCAAACTCAGAGTCCAACCTGGGTTCACCATAGGGCCTCCTGAGTTTCATAAGCACAGTGATCAAACTGTGGACACTGGTAGTGGTTTTTATTTTTGCATGAAAGCCACATGACATGCAGCAAGTTTAATGAAGTTTGTTCTTAGCATTATTTCCAACCTCCAGGGCTGCTGTCACCCACGTGGATCAAAATAGCAGGATTTATTTGCATCAACTCCCACTGGCAACAAAAAGCAGCAGCCATCAGCCCCAGCTTCTGCAACACCCAGAAATGCAACAAGCTCCCTGCACCTCCCATACCAAAAAGAGGAGGACTACATCAAAAGCAGAACTCACGCTCCACCTCGGAACACCAAAGTTCATTAAAATTAAGAACAAATTTAGGATCTTACCTTCCAAAAATCCCTGCAGAGCTGCAAGAACCAGCTATTTCAGGTGCTGGAGGAGCTTCCCTGCCAGGAGTCCCAAGGCAGCCCCGGCAGCGCTCCTTACCTGCCCAGCTGGGAGCATTTACCTTAATTAATGAACCCACATGGAGCTGAGAGAAGCATTTCTGCCCCCTCCTCCTCCCAGTGTCAGCACAAAAACCTGGCTGCCCCTGGTCAGGAGGAGTTGATCAGAATTAAGAGGTTCATAGAAAAACTGGGTTTAGCCTTGTCACCTCCTCTGTGCTGGAGTGGGGTGGGAAGAAGAGTTGCCCTTGTGCTACGCTGCTGGGGGGCTCTTCCATTTTCTGATAAGCAGCTTTGATGAAGACTGAAGTCAATTTTACCACTTCCCAGAGCACTTTTTCCCCATCTTTAATGGCCTTCCTATGTTCCCCACCTCCCTTTGACCATGTAACAGTATAACATCCCAAAAGTTTGACTAGGAAACCTAATGCCAGCTTAATCCTATAGACCATTCCTGGCTAAAAGTGCTGGAAGGAAGCAGCCTGCAAACGCAATGCTCGCCCCTCGTCAGGGGAGAGGAGTTTCATCCTGGAATGCCATGAATGCTGTCCCAGCCAGAAATTGAGCCGCTTCCAGAAGATGCTCTTTAGCACGATGGGGGATGCTGCAGCAGCGGCTTTCGGGCAGCTCTTTGGTTACGTTATGCTGGCCTCGGCGCTGCCTGGTATTAGGTCATTGTCATTCTTGTTAGCACTGGAAAGTTTGTAGCTTTAGATTCCTACGGACAACCATCACAGCTTGACATTTTAGTGCTAAGGAATCAATTAGCTAGCGATGGGAAACCAGATTTTGGTATTTAAAAAAAAAAAAAAAAAAAAAGAGGACAACACTCACTGATTAGCCCTATTGCTCCCACGTCTTTCTAAAGAAGTGTGGGAAGAGCAGATTTAGGGGGTTAGCCTGGATGGAGAGATGCTGTCATGAGCTAAAGCTGCCTTGGACTGAGGGATGGGAAGGTAAGAGGATGTCCAAGTCAAACTTCAGGGGCTGGTTTTTAGAGTCATACATGGAGTAGCGAACACGAACTACCCTGGTGTTTGAGGACATCTGGTCTCAAAGCTGATTCAGTTTCTAAACTGTGTTATAAAGCTTCTTAAAAAGCGAAGCATGAGGCATTTGGCAGGGGAGAGCCAGAATGTGGTAGATTTTTCCAGCCTTGTGGAAAGAAAATCAAAAATACTTCCATGCAGCTACATGAACCGTGTTGCTTGTCACACTGATAGATTGGGGACGTTGCATGAAATAAAATAGAAAACAATTAAACGGCATGTGACTCCGGGAGGGGGTAGGTTTACTTTGCAGGATTTGCATCAACATTTTCTTTGGCTTCAATCCAGGCGTCTCAGCACCCCTTTGAGTCACTTAAACAAGCCCAACTTTGAAAGCAAAACACTGTCAGAACTTCTGAGTCTCACCCAGCTTCACGTTCGCACCAGGGGAACGGTAAATCGTCGGCGAGGTGGTCGCGAGGGCCACAAATCTTCTCTGAAGGTCTCTGCTCTTTTCACACACGTGAAAAAAATTCATAGCAGCCTTCCTGTGGTTTTTAGGCTTTGTGATGAAGATTCAACACAGCCCTGTACGGTCTGATGCCAAGCTTTCTGGACAGGGTTGTAATGGAGCAATAAAGCTCAGCTCCACCTTCAATTCTTTAAAGGAGATGGTCAGAGCAGGGATTTCGTTCCGCACGCTCTGGAAGAAGGGTGTAGGGGGACCTAATGTTGGGTCCAGATGTGCCCCCCTTTCCCTGACGCTGAGCAGTCGATGGATGATTTAGGGCTTGACTCCAGACTCACCAGTGACAGAAGTTTTGGTGCACGGATAACAAGCAACCTGGTGCATATTAAAAACCAGCGATAGGGTTGTTCCGGCAGAGAGTTATGATTTGTCTATTTTATGGCAAGGTTTGCAAGTGTAGAGCAAACGTTTTGTTCTGTAAAGTTCGGAGCAAGCTGCTTCACACTAATAATGATATTTGAGGCCTTGTGATTATTTTATTTAGAGCTTTTTTGCAATTAACCTCAGCCCCAAAAGTCTTTCTGTTTTGAGGTTATTTTCATATGGTGCGAGTTGAAAGGGGGCTGAGACAGCGACGCATATGTCTTGTAATCATATTTGAGTCATTTTTGTTCTTCATCTGTTTAATGTCATCTGTGCTGCCAAAGTAGCTCAGCTCCTTCAGGGCGAAACTGCGTAATGGGAACCGACGTTCCTGATTTACTGTCTCCGTATGCAGCTATGGAGTGAGGCACCGCTGGATCGGTCTGAGCCCTCCTACCCTGACTCAGTTACCGTTGCTTTTACAGCTGAACGTTAACCTTGGGATAACCATTAGCTGTTGTCCGTTGTTGCACGTATACAACAGTCTTGTTTAGACAGAACTAAGACGGAACTTGATTCTGAATTAAAATCCAGACTGGGATTTATCCAGCACTTTGGAAGAGCTATGAGGCCACAAGCAAGAAGGATTAAACATTAGGAAAAACTTCTTCACCGAAAGGGTTGTCAGGCTCTGGAATGGGCTGCCCAGGGAGGTGGTAGAGTCCCCATCCCTGGAGGTATTTAAAAGAAGGATAGGTGAGGTGCTTAGGGACAGGGTTTAGTGGTGGGATGGCAGGGTTAGGTTAAAGGTTGGACTCGATGATCTCAAAGGTCTTTTCCAACCAAAGTGATTCTATGATTCTATGATTCTATGATTCTATGATTCTATGATTAATCTGGTAAGCAACTGGGGTGAGGAAGAGTTTGCATGGAGGCAGATCCTTCCTCGCCGTGTTGGACTCAGACCCTTTCTTGGGACACAGAGGAGGCAGATGCCGCTCTCACACCGCTGCTCCTCCAACCTGAAGTTTTCACGTCTGGATCCCTTTCACACATATGCGATCAAGCTGTGAATGTGGAGTTAGCTCCAGCCTCCTGGAAAAGATGCGTGGAGGGGTGTGTGGAGGGGGAGTTTGCATCATATGTTCTGCTTTAGACCTTTCCACTTGTCAATTAATAAACAAATGTAAAAATCTGCCTCCAGAAGTGCCTACGCCCTGAAGTCGCAAGTGATGGACAAGAGGCTGGAGTTACAGGATGTTGGTGCCCTGAGACAGATGGGTCTCTTCTTGCTGTCCTGCTTCACGAAGCCATCCAGAAACTTGCTTCATCCTGAAGCTGCTTGGGGGAAAAAAAAGTTCTGGAGTGGGTGGGGGGAAAGTTTAATTTTGCCCCCTGCCCTGTGCGAAAAAGCCACGTTCGCCCCCGCTGGCACCGCGAGCTCCTTTCTCATCACCTCTGCATTCCCCCCCGTCTCCTCTGCTGCTAGGGGAGCACCGACAATATGCTGCCATATTTCCAAAGCATGTCACACACATTCATTGCTCAGGTCCTTCCCGTTTTCCTTCATGTTTCTTGAGTACATACAGACATTTAACGACCTAGAACTGTAATTGAAGCAATTGCTTTAATACAGAGGCAAACGCAGGTTCTAGCACCCTCCCAGAGAGGCTTTTAGTGCATTTGCTTAATGCTTTTCATTACCGTTGTTAATATGACAGATTGATAAGATGTTTGACAGCTTCTGTTTAGGTTGGGATGCTCTGGTACTCGGCAAATGCTCCAGAGATGCTTGGAAGAAGCAGCCTGCACAGGAAGCAGCATTACTGAGTCGAAACCATATCCCAGAGCATTGGATCAGATTAAAATGATTTTTTTCTTCTCTTTTCAATAGAGAGTTTTTCCTCCGTCACCTCCCAGTGTGAATGTGGATGTATGAGCAATGAACAGCAATGGGAAAGGAAATGCAGAGAAACCACACAACGATTTACTGGGGCTTTAGCAAAATATTATCATTCTTAATGTTTGTCGGCATGTGGCAATTTTCTTTGAACCAGGGATAGTTTAAATTCCTTCTTGCTTTGAAGACTTAATTTTCTCCCATAAAGATTATGGAGACTGTCTTGGATAATTTTAGGACTTAGGCACACTATTTGCTGAGCTCAGGCATGTTTTGCACCATGTATATTTTATTTGCCACCTGCCAGCTAGTGTCCACATTTTCCCAAAGTCTAGAGGTCGTGGACAAATCCCGAGCAAAGCCATTCACTACAGCCTGCACCCTGCATGGGACGTGCGTGGCCTGAGCACCCAGCACGCCCGCAGAGACATCTCAGCACCACTTGTGAAATAACATTTCCAGGCATGGTGAAAGTTCCAGCCTTGCACATGGTGACACCTGCGAGTAACTTTGCAGGGGGCCATGTGCCAGACACGGGTGCGTGTGACAAGGTGTCTGGTTTGCTGATGATGCAGAACCCCCCCAAGCTCAGTGAGTTGGGGTCGGTAGGCAAAGCAAGGTATCAACCTGAAGAAATGTCTCAATTACTCTGAATACAGCTGGGCCAGGACTTTACCCTTTCTCTGGTTTGGCCAATGCAGAACAGACAAGAAACATTTGGAGGTGACATGAAAAATCACCATGCCCTGGCCCTGGGGACCATTACTAAGTAGAAGATGGGGATGAGGCGTGAAGCAAGCATGTCAGTGTAAAATATAGGGCTCTTTCATTAGGAGGGGACCATGCTGAAAAGGCCTATAGATGAAACCTGAGGCAGAAAAATTCAAAATAAAACCTGTAGGCATAGCAGTCATTGTAGGGTATTTCTGAATGTCATGCCTATATCTGTGTCTGCAGACAGTTAAGTCGAAAGATTGTTGTCTTTACTTGCACGCATTCCCTCACCCTGACTTAACTTCCTTGGGCAGAAGAGTGCCCAGAAATAAACTGCAATAACCACTGAGTTAAGCGGCCAAGGGGTGGCGAAGTGTCCAGCTCCAATGTCTTCAATCAAGACCGGTTTCCCTTCTTTGAAGATACGCTTTTGCCAAGCGCAAGTTGTACCTCAGTCAGACACTAGTTATTGGACTTGATACGGATGAAATCTAATGGCCCATGAAATAAAGGTCAGCAGAAAAAAAGATTAGTGAATGGCTTCTTCTGGCTTCAAGTATATGAATCTGCAAAAGGTTGGCAGCTCGTACCCACCGTCATGGTGTTTTTTCATGGTATCCTTTGATAACGGGATTAGGAAGCACCAATATTAGTTCAAAAAAGCTGCTAAAAAGTCTCTGACATTTGGTCATTACCAGCCTTCAGTCGCTATTGATCGCTGTCTGCACTGGAGCCGGTAATCCAGCGCAGGGAGGGATCCGCAGCAGCTTCCAGAGACTTCGAAGATCGATACGGCGGCTGGCCGAAGGGATGCTCCTTGGCACTGCTCTTGCCGATGCTCATTGGGAGCCTAATGCTTGCTGTGGGGTATTTTGATGAGAAGCAAGTCCTGTCTTTTGCTTTGTAGCAGATTATTGGGCCAAGCAGTTTGGCAGCCTTCTCATTTCCCAAAACAGAGGAATCACCATTTTGCTTCTCCTGAAGCATTTACTATGGGAAGCGACCGCCCTGTGTGGAGCAGCGTTCCTGAAGCATGAATATTTCATGGGACTGGTTTTGGGGAGATTACTTATGGTTGAGTTTTCATGGCCCATAACTAGATTTTTGTGACTATCAGCACTTCTTTGGTAATTTAGAATTTACTTGAAAAGAAAAAGAAGCAAACTGAGGCTGTATGGGTACAACCGAGGTCTTGCGCTCTTACAAATACCACGATAAAAGTATATTGGTTCATAAGAATACTTTGAAATATTTAAGAGAGCA
>NW_009260266.1:16823-42884 GCF_000687185.1 Egretta garzetta | reverse complement strand
TATATACACATGTATATGTATAAAACTAGCATTTCGTGAAGTGTGTGGGAAGGAGAACATTTGGGAGTCAGCACATTTCTTACCAACTACATTAAGTGCACCCAAGGGTGAATTTTTTATTTATTTGGGTTTTTCTTTAGAGCTAACCCCTACAGTGCTCTGGATTTCTGGACATGAAAAACAACAACAAGATTTACAAGCACGCAAGTCCCAAAGCCGCCATCGACACGAAGGAGGCTGGTCCCAAAATGCTGAAATCTCCCCTTGAAGCAGCCAGACCTGCCCGGACCTGATGGCTGGGACAGTCGGTGGCTTTTCCTGCTGCTTCCACACCAGTCCCACTGTACCTCCCCGAGGTCCACTCCCAGCCAGAGGTATTTATGCCTGAATTTTCCAGGCGAGAGTTCATGTTTAATGGGAAATACCATCTTTGTGTGAAAATCAGTTTGAAACGTCCCTGGGCTTGAGTGGTGCAGGAAGCTTTGACAACATACTTGAACTATGTTTAGTCCTTGGATATGTCAATCTTGCCAGAAACATAACAATTTTGATACAACTCTTATTGGGGGAAATTTCTCAGTTGCCTCTTTGCTCCCCAAACAGAATAACCAATAAACCAGGAATACGGAAGACGACACCGGCATTCCAAACAAGCGCTCTCCCTTGTTATGAGGAGGTAGCTTCTCTCAGTCTCTCCTGTTTGGATAATTCCACTTTCAGGAATCATCAAATAGTCATGTTTTTCAGGAGCTTGAATCAGACCTGACCTGAAAAGCCAATCAAGGAATCAGTCACAAAACAAGGTGAAAAAGATCTGCAGGTTTCGCCTAGGGTAGGACAGTCAAATAGCAATTTTCCCTCAATGGCCGTGCCAGCGGAGCTACTCCTGGTGGCCAAGGCTGAGAAGTGCCATGAAAACAGCCGGTCTGGCTTCTTCTGCCTCGCCTCAGCAGCAACCCAAGCTCAAGATACTGGTTTTTTCCCTCTGTCTCTCACTTCCAGGGTGTTTTGCCTTCACATTAACCAGTCAATGGCCTGGCCTGATCTTGGCCAGGGGTGTCTCCACTCCTTGCATCATATTTGGGATGGAACCCCCCCGCCTAGGCATCGTGGTCCACTGCAAGCTTGCAGAAGCAACCCTGAGATCTTCCTGACCTTTGCTGCATTTGCTCATTTCCTTCTCAGCTCTCTTTCTATTGCTTTTCAAATTAAGGTGCACAGGAAACCAGAGCCGTTTCTGATCTCTCCTCCACCTAAAAAATTAGAACATCAAAACCAGTTTTACCGGCAATAAACGAAGCTACTTTGAAAAGTGAGGCAAAGGGATCTATCTGGAGTCAGTAAGACATTGTTAGGATCTCTTTGATCGGGAGCCTTAAATGAAAATTATCAAATGGCGCTTTAAAACATACACCCTTTTGTTTGATTAGCCTGCTGCAGATAACCTTTATTAAACCTGATCTAAAATTACAGCCATGCACTGGTGGTTCTTTGATGCCTTGGCTGTTTCATTTCCTGTTTATACTATGATACACGTTGCACTAGGAGATAAAGCACTTCTGAAGGATATTAAGACATGAAAGTCCCTTGGCTATTTGCTGGCACTGTTTTGATGTTTTCTTGCTCTCTAGAAATTAGCATATCCTTTTCAAAGACTGCCTCTGATGAGAGTAATCCTTTGCCATGATGTATTTGCTAAAAGTCATAAATGATAGTATATTGTGTAAAGAAATGACACATAAAAGGGACGATGCTAGATTATTGATAATGAGGCAACTTGTGCAACTCTGCTTTTGGCTTTTATAAAACACATTTTTGACACCATAAATACATTGAGCTTATATTAATGAGGATTTAATACTTCTGAGATTTTCGAAACTTGCTTAGAACAACTTTTCAAAAGAAGGTTTTTTTTGGGAAGTTTAATGTTTTCGCTAATTTTGATAAGATAGCCTGTTAAGCACGTTTTGCTGCCTTCATAATGAGGAGTGATGGAAAGGTTTTTAGCATGGCTTTGCCAGAATTAAACTCCGCTGGAATATTTATTTTATTAATTTGTATCATGTCTATTGCCATAGAAATGAGGTGGCTTAATTATAGAAATTTGCAACAGAACGTTACCTTTCAGAAAAAAAGAACTTTGACACACATAAAAGCAAAACCTGAAGATCTGATATCTGAAGGTGTAAATAAGTATCGCTCCGTTGAAGCTTTGAAGTGACATTGATTTACATCACCAAAAGATCTGTCTCCTGTTGTCACTAACAAATGACCTGAGCATTTTCACAGAAGGGAAATCCATGCCTGGATGACCTAGAAAAGAAGGGCCAGGGCGTTGCGATGATAGTGGGATGAGGGAGAGCAACAAGGGCTTGGAGATCTTCACCAGTCCCTTTTCAAAGGCACTTTTCCAGGACTTTTCAAAGTGCTTTGGTTGACATGGTCTAACTTAGACTGTAAAATTCCTGTAACTGTATGAAAATCATCATCATATTTACTCATTTTTTTTTTTGCACAAACACTCTTCCATCTCTCTCACTAGCCAGACGCGTGGGCAAGATCTGGACCCTGGTGGAGGTGGCGTGGGTCAATCATGCAGTGTGGTGATTTCGGTGGAGTATGATAAAGATTAACGCTTTGCTTTACATAAAGTGTTTTCTGTAGGCAGACGCAGAGAACTGAATTTTCTATTTTTCGAACCGGGTGACCTGAGTTACTTACCTGAGGCTGTGTGTAACACACCTGAGGATGAGGATTTTGGTACCTAAATTACTAAACAGAATTTGCAGCAAGACTGAATACCTGAACCGACCCTTCTAAAAACTCAGTCCCTTATCTATACGCCCTTTTGTGGAGCTGAGCCCTCATCTTAGATATCCCAGGTTGATAATCCTGCCCTCAGGAACCAAAGATCTCATCTGATACCCACTGAAATCAATGGAACAATTGACTGTGGGTGGCTGCTCCGAGGAGCCCCGAAGGGAAGAAAGGTCACATCCAGCCTTGCAAAGCCGAGGTACTGTCACCCACACCTTTCCCACTGTTTCCAGTAGGCAGAAGCACAGACCATTTAGGGTTGCAACCATGCTAACCAGCACAGGGCACTATCCTTCATCCCTCTGCATCTCAGTAGCTTGGGGCAGGAGCTGGATTTTCATTCGTTCAGGTAGACTGCAGAGGGAGATGAGAGAAAGGGAGGAAGGAGCAATTGGAAAGGCAGAGACAAATTATACCTCCAGTGATGAAAGCCACCTCGACTGCAGCGAGGCTAAGACATTGCCAAGATGATTGCCAGTTAAGCATGTATTAAGCAAATATCTCTCTTTCCTTCCAGCTAGGCCTCCAGTTGAATTGCCTTCTCCTACAATTTACTGGATTGAAATGCCTAGAGTGACAAAATTACTTTTTTAACGGCTGCAAAAAAAAAAAAAATCACAAACAGTTGACAATTCAAGAGAAAAAGACTTTTAAAAAATTGATAGTGTTTTTTCTGTATCCTTATCAGAAAGTCTTTCAACTACTCTCTTGGAAAGCAGAGACATGAAGAAGGTGCTGGGAAAAGGATTTCTGCATGGGCACCTGCTGTTATTACTGCAAGCGGTGCCAGGGAGCAAAGCCATTTAGGATTAGTCCTTAAGAAATGGTGATTATCAAGACTTCTTTCTGCAGGACCTTTGCTCATTGGCCTACATGCCACCTGGTAACAGGATTTGCGTGACTCCAGCCAGCAGCTTGGAGAATATGTCCCGTTCTAGTTCTTTACCATACGCCAGACACGGCAATGAGCATGACTCAGAAGATCAGCTCATGCCTATATAAGGTCTTCTGCAAATTCGGGGTGATTTAACTAAAAGTAATACGTGCAAGGCTCATGCTGAGCTTGTATTCTAACCAAAAGAAAAAGGAGTGAAGAAAGGCAATGAGCAGAAAGCACGTGATGTCCTCAAAGCCAAAGGACTTTGTCCCTCTTGGAGGTCCTTAGCAGACTCTGCCGTTGTCCTCTGAACCATCCGCGGGTCTCCACGGGTCCAAGGCAGAGGAACCAA
Source organism: Egretta garzetta (assembly GCF_000687185.1). Lineage (NCBI taxonomy): Eukaryota > Metazoa > Chordata > Aves > Pelecaniformes > Ardeidae > Egretta > Egretta garzetta. Next base: position 38,838 of record NW_009260266.1, on the reverse strand, counting down.
GCACAGCTCTGGAATCCATCCTGCCCGGCTCAGCTGGCCCAAAAGGCAGCTGTGAGTGAGGCCGGACACTCCCTGCAGCAACGGCTCCTTCCAAGCGCCTCCCGGCCCCGCCAGCACACGAGAGGCGGCCAAGTGCTCTCGCCTGCCAGGATGTCACAAGACTGGTGAGTCACGGGAGGATCACAAAGTGTTCTTCTCATAATGGAGCTTAATAACAGCCAGTGTCAAGGTAAAAGCACCTGTAAATGAGACGGTACGTAACTTTACAGCCTTGCAATAACACTGCTGGGCGGCGCAAGCTCACAGGTCTCTGCGCTCGGTTCATCCGTGTTCGGTCTTGTTCTCTGCGGTGGCTTTGGGGCTGGCATGTCATTGCCACAAGGACAGGTCATTTGTAGGACAGCGCTGCCCGGACTCTGATATCCAGGCAGATAACGCACTCCCTCCTCTCCTGGAAGGGCAAGCTGTGAGCTCCATGCGTGACAGCAAACGTTGCCAGCAAGGAAATGCAGCTTTTCTGCCCAGACCACCAGCAGCAAAACCACTGGAACCCAGACTGTGAAGAGCAATGTGTCCACAGGATCCGTCCGGCACAGCAGGGACCTGTCTGAAATTCATAGTCCAAATGGAGATAAGCTACATGATAGACCACAGCTGGCAGCTCTGATGGCTGGCAGGGCGGAGACTTTGGTGCCCCCCTTGGTGGCGTGAGGAAGAGGATGCAGCTTGTGCTGCAGTCACTGACAGTCCCCTCTTGGCCTGCCAGCCATTAAGCTGCATGTTGGCTCCAAAACATCAGATCCCTCTTTCCACCTGCAGCCTCAGAGACCATGGGCTTTCCCAGACCTCCAGTTGCTCTTGGGGATATTCCGACTGGACATGAGAGGGAAATTTTTCCCAATGAGAACAGTCAACCATTGGAATAATCTCCCCAGGGAAGTGGTTGACTCCGCCACATTGGACGCTTTTAAGACTCAGCTGGACAGGGTGCTGGGCCATCTTGTCTAGACTGTGCTCTTGCCTAGAAAGGTTGGATCAGATGATCCTTGAGGTCCCTTCCAACCGAGGATCCTAGGATTCTGTATGTACTCTCCCAGGCTGCTGCTTTCACTCCGGCCCCTGTGCAGGGTGTCCCCTGACCAGCTGCACTTCTGCACAGTAAAACTCCTCCTTCCTTCCTTCTGTCAGCAAATCCCTCCATCCTCCCCGTCCTACAACTTCAGGGAAATTCCCCTTCTCTTTCCCAACATACAAGTAATTCACCCCAGCACTGCCACTTTTACCTCTACCCTGCCAGCCAGGCAGGAGGTCCATAAAGGGCAACAAGACCTTGCCAGATGACGCTGTCTCTAAAACTGCCCGTTCAAGTGCCTGGGGAGGGCATCTGCTCACCTGCAGATTTTCCTGCCTGTTTGCTGCAGCTGAGGATGCCCCTTGCTCCCCCCTGGTATGCTCAAGGCTGCATCCCAGGCAGCGTCTCCACAAGATTTGGTCCAAAAGGTGACCTCTTGCCTTGGAGTTCCTCCAAGTGCACACCCAGCACAAGCTCTCTCCCTTTGTTTGTCACCTGAGCATCGTTACCATTTGATAATGATCTCAGAGGTGCTAAGCTGATAATCATCTACCTCAGCTACCCCGCGCACTTTGTCAGGCACGCTGGAAATGAAAACATAAAGTGTAAAGATATCCCCTTCCCAAGGTAATGGAAAACCTGAGTGGAGATTGACATTAGAAACAAGATAGGTGGACGGAGAAGCCAAGTAAAAAGGAATAACATCTGGTTCCGTTTTTCTTTGTGAAATTATCTCACACTGACCAAGCAGTACCTTCTCTGAAGTATATAAACATTGAAGACACACACACATGGTTGTTATCAAATGGTATTGTGCAAAATTAAATTGGCTACTTTATGGTGAAATGGAGAAGGAAAGCAGGCATTTCAAACACATGCGTGTCTCTCAGCAAGGTCTGGAAGCGATCACGACGCAAGGATGGCTACTTTAAAATATCTACAAATAGTTAGGGCCATTCTGTGAGATGAATAAGCTGGGGCTGAATTTAATAAAGTTATCAAGGCCATAATAATACAGGGGCCAGTGCCTGAAACTAATAAGCGGTTTGGTGAGCATGAGATAGTTCATATGTGCAAAGCATTCCTCCATCGCTGACTTGCAAAGGTAAAACGCCATGCCAAATTCCTCTAACTTCACCAAGATGTGCTGAGAGTCTGCCCTGTGGCCAGGCATAGCCAGCTGGACTGGAGGGGACATTCAGCGTGTTTTGCTCTAAGGGGTGGTCACAAGCTTGACATGTCCTTCACTGAACATAGCCGGTAGGTCCCCTGCAGCAGGCACGTCTTTGTCCTTGGCACACGCGAGCTCCATGCTAGTTGGTAGCATGTTTGTGGTTTAAGAAGAGAATCAAAAAAATCTTCACCAGAAACAATCTGCCACATCAAATTTTTACCTAATGTTTTTCATCGGTAGATTCACAGCAGGTTCCCCAGGGCTCCAGCCTCGCCTCCTGTCCCCAGCCAGAGCCGTGGGACCTCGCTGGTCCCCGGAGCTGGACAGGACATGGAGTGGCCACACTGGCAGTGGAATGTGGGTGTGGAGGAATGTCCTCCTTTGCGTTCTCCAAAAATGAAATTTTCCATTTGTGGAAAATTCCACATCTCTGATTTTGGGGTTTTTTTTCCCCTCTAATTCAGAGGAATATTTTAGATATGAGAAATTTTCTCTGGACTGGAAATTCCCGTTACCACACATGTTGAGAGGAAAATGTTCAGTTTTTCCAGCAGACCGGTGGCAGAGCAGGAAAGAGGGCTTGATTTTCCTGAATTCCACTCCAGAGCTCTGTTCATCGAGCTGCACAGCCACTGCAAGACTTTTGTTTGGATAAACCTACCTTTCCCACAGAGCTGCAAACCTGGGCAAAGGGTGAAGCAACAACCCTACTTATTTTATTATTATATTTTTAATTTCAGCTTCAGAAGCAGAGACCCAAGAGCAGCATTGGGGCTGGCTTCAGGGAATGCAATTCTCATCCCTTTGAAAATTCCCGTTCTGCCAGTTGGGAGTTTTGTTCAGCACTTCCCTTCCCAGTTGGTATTGTGGGGCTGAACTTTCTCAAGGTGTTGACTGTGTGGAAAGAAGAAAAAAGAAAGGCAGATTTCATCTAGCTTGGATTTACCCAGGCAGTGATTTTCTTCCAGAGATCCTAATCTGAAACTGCTTCTTCCCGCTCCCCCCCATAGTAGTTTACAATCTCTGACATGCGCAGGGAGGGACTGAGGATCTGTTGGCACCGGTGGGGCTGGCCAAGAGCTCAGGGAAGAGACAGACTGGCATTTTGGCTCACGATATGACAAACCAAGTTTATTACAGCCATGGCTGTGCCCCAGCGCTGTGCTGGGCATTGCGCTCTACCCTGAAAATCATAGCAGTTATAGAAAAAAACAGCTAGGCAGAATTTACTCATCTATCACCAATTTTGCCAGGGTAGAGGAGTCTGGCTGGGCTTCTGGACATCTGCTGCAGCTGGTTCTGTCGCAATTAACTTTAAAACTCTCTGCTACAGCTCGGTGAAAAGGTAGGAGAGGGCGGCTGCAGACACCTCTTTCGGAGGGAATGTTTACTGAGAAGACTTTCAAATTGCCTTGGGAAACATAACTCTGAGCCCCAAGTTTCAATAGAAATGCAGTAAAGAAAACCTCAAAAAGCAAACTACAAGCTCCTCTCCCAGATTTCCTTTTCCTTTCATGGTGCAAATTAGAGAATACAAACTTAGTGAAATTGCAAGCATCTAAGAATAGCTTTGATTTTCCTAAACATTTACAATTCCGTTTTATGTACATCGTCAGAAAAAGAGCAAGGAAATACAAAATGTAAATCTTTAAATGAACCTGAGTACCAAGGAGACTTTACATATCTGCTTGTAACAAATGGGATGTTGCAGCTAAATCTCAAACAGGGGAATCAGAGAGTTTCAATAGCCGTGGATGCATGGAGTGTAATCAGACACGGGATGTCTCGGGTAGGGTCCTCCCTTCCCTCCCTCCCCTCCCTCCCCTCCCTTGCAGGTTAAGGAAACCACTGCCACTTGCTGTAGATTTTGCCGCCTGCCATTCAGTTTGGTTTTATGGCTCCCAGAGCCAGAATCCGACCTCCGTTTGGGAGAGCGGCAGCAGCGTGCGAAGCTGGACACCAAAATCATCCCTGGCAAAGGGGCTGAGGGGTCACCCTCGCCGCGCGGGGATGCGTGACGGATCGTGTCCCCATTAAGCAAGTAGCATGCAAGGTTTAATGAACCCAGAAGCCATGGATCTGAAGGCACCTCCAGATGCAGATTTGCAGGAATTCTGGAGAGCCTGCTGGGCATCTTTGATAAAAAGTCACATTTACAACAGGGATATTGTTCTCTGTTGTACAGCAATGCTTAGAGAAAAGTTGAATTTGGGAGAAGATATCAGCTCTTTCCTCAGCAGGACGGCCCTGATAGAGCAGAAAGCATTAAGAAAGCAATTTGAAAACCATAATGCTCAGGGAGCACCTAATTTTACTACCAGCTGGGTGTTAAATTAATTGTGTGCAAGCCGAACGTGGCACGAGATGGAAAAGCCAGGCTTTAAAGTGTGTGTGTACTTTTCTAAGAGCGATTTTGTTCCTCGGTTGAAAGCAAGGAGTGTATCTCATGGAAAGCATCAGGTGATCAGCAGAATGATATCATGATGGATTAGCCCAGCGCATTCTTGCCTGGAAATGCTCCGTTGCTAGAGGTCAGGAGCAGGTTATAACTCTCTCCAACACTGAGTTCTGAGCATGTGTTACCAGCGGGCTGTAAGGAGAGGTTGCTTTTCGGAGCGGGAAGGAGGCAGCCTACAGATGGGTGGATGATGATTCACTTGTCTCAGCAGACTGAGGAAACACGTATTAGTGAAATCTTGGATACCACAGAGGCTGATAAGTGTTACCACTCCCATTTTCTCACTAGGTAAACTGAGGTCAGAGATGCTTTTTGACTTGCCCAAGGTCATGCATTAAATTAGTGGTAGAGCCAGAAACAAGACCTAAAAGACCTCGCTTCCTTTCATTGCCACAGTGTTTTCAATTGCAGATGCAGAAATGTTGCAGGCCTGTTGTTCAAAAAGAACCCATTACCCGTCTGCAGGACTTGTACCAACCTCGAGAGAGATCAAATAGCCCCGTGGTGAAAAGGCATCCCAGAACAGCTGCCTGCCTGCTAACCGGTTTTAAGCTGTGATTTCTGCAGTAGCATCGTTCCTGGTTCCCACTGAACACTCTTAATTGAGATTGATGGAGCCACTCTGCAAAGCGAGAAGCTTTCACTTACAGATACACAACTTCTATACTTGTTCAAAACAGCCAGAAATGTTATTTATACCAAATTTACAGCTCAAAGCTAACAGCTGTTAAAGCTCCTCCCTGCCTGCTCCTTCCATCGTTTTTGCTTTTTTTTTTTTCCCTTTTTTTTTTTTTTTCTGGTCAGGATCTTGTTTTGGAAATACCCCAGATTGTAATAGTTTTACTTGTACTGTATTACTTGGCTTTGTTCATCTACTGATGAAGTGCCAGCCCTGAAGCACTGCCAGATGAAAGTAGGCACCTTATAGCACTGAAGGGAACTTTCCTGAGGTTATTTATTAGCCGAGTCACCGTGCAAGTGTGCTGAACACACAGCAGGTCTCTGCCCAAACGAGCTTACAGTGGGAAGGGGCAGGAAGGTCTCATGTGTGGCGTCTGTCAAAACCCAGGGCTGGACCTGTTCTGGCTGAGTAGCCACGCAAATGAGCAGCAGCAAAATTTCCGGGGAACCCAACTGCTTCAGTCCCCACGGCTTACGTTTGGGGTGATTCGGGTTCTCAAGCAAGTCCATCCACCGCGTGAAGCATCAATGCAGCCCGGGAAGGGGGGAAATCCAGCCACCATCTACTCAGCACTTTATCCCGCTGCGGCCAACGCTTGCCTCGCAGCTAATCTGAACTCCAAACTAGGGTTAGTTCAATTCTCAGGCCCAGATTCACTACAAAGATCTGAATCTTGATGAGTCTTGATGAGCATTTTAACTAACTTGGCCCAAATTCCAAGTTCATAACAGAACAGAAATCCAGGCACTTTCATGTGGTCTGAGGTTTTGTAAAGAAAGGTTCATTTGGCTCTCAAGTTGAGTTTGGGTTTGGCTGTGTCTCCTGGGTCACTCCAGCCTGCGAGGGCTGATGTGGGTTGGCCCAAGCCCTGCTGCTGCTGTCACAGCTGGGGAGAGATCAGCTTTTGTCACTGCAAATTGTAGAGAAGCAAGAAAATAGTGGGCTACTGATAGAATTAACTCCTTGCGGGCTGCACGGCAATCTGCTCCAAGTCCTTCCAGAAAATGAATCCTGTGATCACCTTCTGCAAACAAACCACGCCTCTGCCACAACGGAATTTAAACAAGCAGCTCATCTGCATGCTTTTCTCAGTTTCAAGTGATTTTAAGAGTTTAACTTGCATCTGGGTAAGACTACGATCTACTGAATCTATGATCTATGATCTACCTAAAAAATCTTCTTGCCAGTCCTTTCTCCGGTTTCAAGGTCTAGGTGCAATACCTTCACAAGAAGAAGGAATTTTTTTCCCTGGGTAACCGTGATGGCCGGCAAGCGAAAGTGAGCTCCTGGCAAGGGAAGTCCTTCGGGTACTTGTGCGTGTCACCGTAGTGGCACGCCAGCTTGCTGACCGGTAATTAGCTTGGTTGAAGTCTGGCTCGCAGATCAAACTACAAAGGCATGCATTTTTGAGGGACTTCTTTCTTGCAGAATATATAAGAAGCCTTTCTAGAAGCGATTGCCTAAGTCCCTCCTGTGATCTCACACAGTAGACCTAAAAAGTAGATTAAGAAAAGTAATAAGCTAAAGGAAAAAAAAACCACAGTGCTTTGCTCATTTATTTTATATATTAAGGGGAACAGTGACCTTTGAGATCTCTTTTTTCCCTAGTATTCATGGTGATGAATAGAATGTACTCTGACTTTAAATGAAACAGAGGGCTTTGAAAAGACAGAAAATTAGCAACATATGGGCCAAAGGACCCAAAGAGATGAGAAAAAAGGAGGGGGAAGAAAACGACTGGAAGAAAGTTTCAGATGTCGCTGTGATCCTGCAGCAGAATATTTCAACGTCGCTGCCATTAGAGGAGGTCAGGCCCCCTTTGGACATCCCCCTTGCATCTCACGTGACGAGGCCTCTCTGTGTGCAATGCAGAGCAGCAATTACCCGTCCTTCACGGCAAGCGCTCCTTGCTCTACCGGACCAGCGGAAGCCGCAGAGGAAAAGGACAGCAGGATTTTACAAGGTTATTTTTCTCTTCCCTATCCCCTCACTGCTGGGAACCAGAGATGCTCTATAACATAAGATACAATCTTCCCTTCCGGACTCCCAGGCAGCCCTGGAGTCCTTTGGTTTCGGTGCCTGGTGCTTACCCTCCGGCTCACCTCTGCTCTGCCCCGGGGAGGACTCGGACATGAGGCAGAACGTCTTGTGTGCTGCCCCTGGATGTCCCTGGATGTCCCTGGACGTCTGCACGGTGCAGAGCAGCCACCAGGTCACCACAGGCTTCCCCAACAAGAAGCCGTACCAGAGCCTACCCCAGAAGTGCAACAACCACCCTAGCGGTTGACCACCACCGCCGTTCACAGTCACTTGCTCCACAGCTTTACCTTGTCCACAGCGCACCCTCAACCTGCGCCAGAGACAGGGCTTTCTTCAGACTCACCATTGCATGGACACAAGAATATTCTTATTTTTATGAAATAAAATCAATAACCACACAAAAAAAAATCATATTGCCATTTATATCCCTACCATAACTTCTCCTTAATTTGTTTTTTTGGGGGGAGGGAATTTCCTTTGTTTTCTCTAAATTATATCTGAAAAGTTCAATTTTTAAAGGAGGAGGGAGTGCATTCGGTAAGGGGTGCGTGGTTAAAAATAGTTTATGCCACAGCCAAACACTAATTAACTGAGCCTTTTTGATGGCTGGGAATCTTCCTCAAACCAGGACTGAGCTAAAGCCGAAGTCAAAGTATCAAACTGTTCACAGCTAACTTCGTGTAATCATGTCAGCGTCCTATTAATTGATTCAATAGTCTTAATTAAATGCACAAATACTCCCATTTTAATTAACTTGGAGTTAAGACCCTCAGCTTCACCCCTAACTCCATTGCAGCGTATGCGTTTAGAGAGGCCACGTGCTGATGTGAAACATCTCCAGCGGAGGGGTAACGAGAGCAGCTGCAGCCGACCTGGCCGTGGCTCTCAGTCCTGCGGTGACACTGGGAAGTGCCACATTTGTACGTCACGCAGACAGCTCTGAGAGACAAAGTGTTGGTTTTTTCCCAAGCGAAACCAAATCTGGGTAAAATTAACATTCTATCCTGCTAGTATATTTAGTCCAGATCCAAGTCTGCTTATTTTTTTCCAGTCTGTCTCTGTCATTTTAGCTCATTCCTCTCCCAGCTGAAAAAAAAAAAAGTCCTCTGCTGTTGCCCAAGCATGAAAGCTGTTCTGTGCTCCCCACAACACCGTAAGTCTGTGTATCCTCTGCACACCCTGTAATATATATTACATGACCATACTTAGGTATTTGCACAGACTTTGCTTCCCCCCCCCCCCCATATTTTGGACCATCTAGTTCAAAATTACTTTGGGGCTTTGCTTCTCCTCTTGGCCATTGATAGGCTTTGCTTTTGCATAGGATGCACAAATATTTCTCAAAAAGCTTTTTTTTTTTTTTTTTTTTGCAAATGCTGCTGCTTCCTTCCAGAGCAGCACGTGCTTAAATCAGCAAGAGTCTTAAAAGCAATGAAGTAAATAGGAAGCTCATGACTGAAATACCCGAGCCTACAGCTCTTGCAGTAATAGCGTAAAGCCCTTTTGGCATTAGCTGTGGCCCAGTTTGAGGAGGGACAGGGGAGAAATTAAGCCCCTATTGGCTTTGGCTTCCCTGCTAGGTCTGGCTGCTAAGGTGCCACTTTGTGTGAGGTTGTTAATGGCTCGTGGATTATGGAAATCCTTTAGCAAATGGGCTCTGAGCAGCCCCGTGCCTTGGGCATTTTTCAAAGAGGAAGTCAAAGTCCTAGGATGGGCTTTGAAATGATGGATGCCAGGGCCAGTCGAATACAAACTCCTCCAGACTTTGGTGGGACATGTAATGATTTGAACATCGCTGGCTCTTGCAGAACTAAAACTCAGTGTTTTACCTGGTCAAAACCACAGCCAGCTCCACCTGCCTCCTGGAGAGAAAACCCATCTCAACTTATTATCCAAACTCTCCCAGATATCCATGCTTAGGATAAAAAGAGCAAAGGAAACAGCACGCAGAGGTCACATTTTGCCCTCAGACCAGTATCGTCCAGGGTGAAAGCTCACCACTCCCAATTCCAGCGGGTTTCAGCAGGGAATTCACCTGCAGCCCAAGGACCTCAGGCCATAACCTGACCACAAAATGACATCCTGAGCCCTGTGCTGTCCTCTCCGCCTCTCTCAGCAACGGTAACCTTCAAGCCTCTCCCAGGCTGCTGTTAGACAACTCATTTGCAGGTAGTTAATTAGCCAGTCCCCAGCTCTTCCCCCAGTCCTGCTCACGTAACCCCGCGCAGCAGGTCTGCAGGTGATGGCCATGATTTTCCTCTCAGGCTCAGATATACAACCAGAGCGCCGTTATTTGCGCTCTACCTGTTCTCCACCAGTTTCTCCTCTGCCTGTTAGGTCTTGCTTTGTGGGCCAGAAGGGCGTAGGGAGAGCCAGCGCCCAAGCCCAATGGTGCCCTCGTCTGGCTGAGGCTCCCATGTGATAAATATCCACTGCAAATATTCACCCAAATATTCATCCTCATCTTCACCTCCACATCAGGCAATACACAATGGACACAAACCCCAGCTGGTTTGGGATCTGGTTATGCATCACGTCCAAAGTGGGTTGGCCCCACAGAAACCTTTTTCCACGCCTGCCGCTGGCTGCTTTCCCTATTCCCCCCCCAGCCTCTCCGCTCCACACTGTGCAGCACATGGAGCATGTAGCCCTAAGAGCGAAGTCCTCAGGTAATGATTTTTAGGGTCAGATCATCTCTGCCCTTTGCTTCCCCTACAGGCATCAAGAGGAGCCCCACTGCCGAGAGCGGGGCCGATGGGCAGGGAGTGCCAGCCAGCATCTGCCGGCTGTGGATTTGAAGTGACATCACGAGCTTGTGGTTTTTTTCCAAACGGATCTTTCAAAATTCACTCTTGTGGTTCCTTCCACCGATTTTGCTTGAAGAGATAAGACTGGTTTTTGGCGGGCGGCCAGCTCAACTGTTGATGGAGCTGTACAGTTCAGCTCCGAGCTGCGGGACTCTTCCTCCAGAATAAAGGGTCCTTTTCAGTTTATAGACACAAATACATGAATAAAGGCATATTTCATGCGTGATGTCTAAGTATATCAATCAGATAACTGGAACTGGTGTGCGTGTGGAGAAATTTCTGACGTAATATAACTTGTACAAAGAAGAAAGGCGCTTTCATTAATCTGGTTCTTGGAATGTCACTTGTACACCAACAAGTGATTCAGTAAGAACTTGGAAAAACAAATGAAGCCATCGTTTTCAAATACGCAGGAGCCTCCCAAATTACAAGAGCAAGTCAGCACACAGGATTCACAAATAGAAAGAGACTCCCAGATCCTGGAAAGGTCTAGGGAAATAACCGGAAAATGCAGAGCAGGTATGCATAAATTATGCTGATGTGTCCAACAGAGAAAACAAAACCAATTCACACTGTTGGCTCTTCCTTGGGGGAAGGAGAAGGTCACCGCAGTTCTGCAAAAAAATAAGATCCTGAGGACTGGGGTTTGCGACGATCGTCTTTTGTAGTGTGAGTACAGAAGGGACTCGCTGGCTCCTGCCAAGATTAAGAACCTCCTACATGCAGATCCCGTGTCCTGTTGGGATCTCCGGCTCGTCTATACTATGGAGACGGACTCTTCCATCCTGTCCTTCCAGCCCCCAGACCGTACAATAACTGAAACACAAATTCGAGCGCTGGATTCACGCTGCCAAATTCAGTTCTGGATGTAGGTTGAAATGCCCCAAAGTCTGGTAAGTTTGGATTTACTAAAAAGCACCACATTAAAATTAAATGAAAGATTTTATTTGAACCAAAGAAAGGAAATTGAATTTAGGCGGAAATTCCATCATCAAAAATTCCTGTGCCATGTCTCAGCGTTTTGGCACTGTTTTGGCAGTCTTTTGCAGAACGGTAGAGTCCTGTACTCTTTGGACATCCCCACTGGATCTTAAGTGCCTGTTGTGTAGGCACAAGATGATGGGTTAATAACATTGTTCCATCTTTAACTGAGAAACGTTTGCTCGTCTTTGAAAATGAAAGACAGACTCTTAGGATTACTTCCATGTCAATTTTTCTTATTTATCGCAGGTATTTATAAGGTGCCTATCACACAGGTATCCAAGCGCCAGGGTTTTTTTCTCATGGCAAGTTCTTTGATTTTTTTTTTAAAAAAACGGTAATTTCATACCAAGAAAATGAAGTTTTCATTTTAAAAAGTATTAAAAGGGTTGTTATAAAAAAGGAGGAAACATCTCTCCAGGGATAGTATAAAAACTGTATCTGCTTTACAGCTGTTAGGGCCCATTCCAGCAGTTCCCTAAACGTGGTCTTGCACCACTGATGGTCCATGGCATATTTGCTGGAGCTCCACAGAGATCTTGGCTCTCTTCCTCGATTTCAGTTCCTAAACTATATAAAGAGACAGCTTAAAAATACACGTTATTCTTTCCTAATGCGGCTTTTCCACCCCAGCAGCTGCTGTCCTTGCGGAGGGAAGGCTGTCAGCCCTGGCGGGGTGGGAAGGCAGTCTGTGCAGCTGCAAAGCAGTAAGGAAGGGGCAAGAAAATTGGAAATTTAGATCTAAGGAGATAACCAGGCATAATGGAAGATCCCCCCCCAGGACAGGCTGCTGTCCACACAGAAGGGTGCAGTTGTCCTGTTGTTGGAGTCTGGTGGTACCATCAGCTCTTGCTGGCGACCACACCAGCCTAGGATGGAAGCAGAGTGAAGGGGATACAACAGGGACATCCGAGATGAGCTCAGTTAAGTGTCCCATTGAAATGTGGCGTTTTCACACAAACTGCAGAAGAAACTTTTGAGTTCCTTGCTTATCTCACAGGGTAGGTTCTGAAAGCATGGCTCCAGCCACCAAAAAGGTCTTTGATGCTCTTAGTGCTGGATTGCACTTGCAATGAAATGCGCAGTAGCAGCAAGAGATGGAAGTAAGTCTGGAGATAAAAGAGGGCGGTTAGTAAAGAGTTAATTTCCCAAGCAGCAGCGTTAAAGATAATAGCTCTGTGTTAATGATAGTGCTACGATAGCAACCGATAACAGTGACACTAGCGATCAAAAAGATGTGCCGGTGCTTTGGGGTGAATAAACTGATTTTAGCAACTGCATCTCACATGTTGATAACATTTCAGTCACTTTTATGCCATTGAGAGGGGAGCTAAGGAGAGCGGAGCTTGCACCTTTATTGCAGCCATTCCACAGGGCCCCGGTGCCTGCGGGCACGGGGTCGGGCGGTGACGGAGGAGCAGCTTTGGGGCCATCCAACCTCACCTCTCCCTCCATCTCTGGTTTTGATCAACTCCATTGTAAAGAACAGTGTTTCCAGCCAAGATCCTCATGTATAAAGATTTAACTCATACCCCGTGTGGTATTTATAAACATCTTAAAGTATGCAATCCTGGAAGCAGGCTCTCCACCAGCAATAGGGTGACGGAGCTCCGGTGGCTGGGAGTCACGGCGCTACCATGGCTTGGGTCATCTCCGTTGAGCAGGGGGTGATTCCTGGCTGCCGGTGGGTGTTTGCACAGGCGCTGGCTGCGAGTGTGAATGCACAGACACGACCGAGTGCCCGAGGACCAGCCCGGCATCCTGCACGCAGGCGTTATCCCCGTCCTGCCATTTCGTCTGCTTCTGCAGACCAGACCAGTGCCATCAGAAAGGACTCTGCCCACTTCAAAGGGAGATGTTAGCAATTATGCCGAGCTAATTGCATCTCGATAAGAACAGCAGCTTCATTATTCCATCCTGGTTCACATTTTCATATCTAAGTTCTGTTTATTTAAAGTAAACACCCTCAAAATGCGCCTTCTTAAAAATACAAGACACTCACAATTTTATTTCCAGGGATACATGTTCATTAGAGATAAGGTTATTTTTTTTAAAAATAAACATTTTATACTGCTAATTGTAAGCAGAAAACAATACGCCGCCCGTGAAAAATGCACAAATAATGCGCCACGCAGGCCTCTAATGCTGGAATTTCAATAATTGCTTTTTTGATAAAATGTTTTCAACTTCTTCATATTATTTTTCTAGCTAGAAATCTGGCTTTCAGACAATGGGCTGGGAACCCGCGGTCCCTGCATGTTTTAGACAAATAACGCACCCTCAATCGAAAGCAATGGAAAAAAATCGCTCCTGCCTTGTGGGTATTATATTTTTTAATCTACCACTAAGTTTGGGTTTTTCTTTCATTTTTTAGTTTTACATAAAGTAATTCCAAACTGTAAGCCACAACTGACCTAACTACTTATTAAAAATGCTAATATGCTTTTGTGCTTTGATGTCTGGTGAACAATAAAAGGGAGAGAGTTACTCTGGGACACTGTAATCCTTTATTTGTCACTAAGTTATGACACCCAGCAGAGCTGTGTGACAGTCCAAATCAATCATCCCCCGTGCACTGCAGGCCTCCTCTGCCTCCTGCAGAGCCTATGCAGTTTAATTAGCTTTTTTTCACACTAGCATAATGTACATCTGCAGCTTCAGCAAGAAAAAGAAATGGAGGATAGTTCACTGGGATACGGTGCCTTAAAAAAAAAAGTTCATATAAAAAAAAAAAAGTCTGAAAGAAGAAACATCGCAATCCTTTGTAGTTTACTTCAGAGGAGTTTGCGGTAGAAATCTACAGGACTGGGTACTCTATATTGTTAAATGTAGATTTTTTTTTTAACCTAATAAAGGCCTTTTCAGCTAAAATCTCAGATGGCATTTAAAGCCTTGTTCTTTTCTAATGGTCTATATCTTTTATACCTTCTTCTTGCAGTTGATCATATAGTAGCTCATTATCTGCTCCTCTTCCCCTCCCCATGGTGGGTTGGTACAATGGGTTCTTCAAACAGATATTTGCTGGTTAGAAATCGCTGCCCCCCATCTCCGGCAGCACCCCGGACTGAAGGAGGCAAAGCTGTGCTCCCCCACACCAGCACCGAGCCCACGGCCGGAGCACGTTTGAAGTGGTGGGTCCGTGGTAATTAAACACCCTACACTTAGCCAAACACGAGCCCACAGGAGCAGCAAGTGAGAGGAGTGGGCACGGGTCGAGCCCACCTGGCATCCCCTCGGCTGCCCTGCCACGGAGCAAGCAACGTCATGGAGCAGGAGGTCTTCAGATAAATGGGACTGTGTCATCCCAAGAAAATATTTCTGGCCTTATTAGGCTAGCGGTTGGATCCGATGATATATTCAAGCAAATAAAAATGACTCAGGCACTGTGTCATTGCAAAAGGGCAGTATCCTTTTCCAGCCATTACAGCTGATGCGATAGAGCTTGTTAAGTTGATGGCGCAAGCTAATGCGCTTTGGCTTTTATTTATCTTTTCTACCCTTTGTGTACCGCACTGAAGTTTAAAGGCATGTGCGATCATTCCTTACGCTATTCCTCCAAGCATGACCACAAAGGAGTCACCTGCAGAACACAGCAGTTCCTTTATTCAAATGATAGATTACATTACTAGAGGCTTGTCACTCTTAATAACCTTCCAACAGAGAAATGCATCTGAGGAGATGATGGGTTGGGTTCAAACGGGAACATTCAGCAAGAGCAAGCACTTTCCACTCCCTGGTTTCGAGGAGATGCGCGGCGGTGGAAGCGCCTTACAAAAGCTGTGGCTGCAGATGGCCAAGGTCCAGTGGGTCACAGCGGTGGAGGCCGTCACCAAAGGCTCAAGAGCGGTCAAAGACATTTATCAGCCCCTTGACTTTTAAGCAGAACTCCACCTTCAAATGACCCAGCAATTCGCTTAAGATCTGCTAGGACTACTTACATTCACCTTCATCGCCTTTGCTCGCAAAACGCAGGTGTGATCCACCAATTCTGGGCACTAATGGAAGTCCAAGAGCAGCGGCCAGACCTCCTGTCAAAGTCCCTTTTAGAGCTGTACCTGAAATTGTCTCTCAAACAGCACCTCTCTAATCCTTCAGTGCAAAAATACTTTATCCTCTTGTGGGAATTATACATCTTTCCCAGTTCAAAGAGGTATAAAATATAAATGTACTTCTGTACAATTCAGCATTAATATGAGTAAATAGTTAGTGTACCGTGCCTTTTCATCTTTAGATTTCAAGTTGCTTAAGCATTTAGAGACTACAGTTGGCATTTCTTGCTGTGCTGCTTCTTGGTCTAATGCTATTATTGAAAATACTTTTATCCTGGGCCTTGGCTGGGGTAATTCCTTTGAAAAATCTTATTCCACACTTATGCCAGCAATTCTTCACTGTTTCCCCCTTTTAAAACAGATAATTCATTAAGACCGTAATATGCAGTGTTAACATACTTGCAGTTTCATATTTAACAGCGAGTTCCAGTTTTGGGTCTGGTGGACATAAGCAGTGGATTTCTTGTTCAGAAGTGAAACATTCTGAAATGCTCAAAATAATCCAGCTGAGCAAACATGGGGCTGAGCTTCCTGCAGCCATGCTCCACATGAGAGACCCCAGGAAGGACCCTCTTCTTTGCAGGAGCCCTCTCCCGGGCATTTCAATGCCAAAATCCATTTCCCTCCCAAAGTAGCCCAAAGCAAGGAAGAGTAGATCTTCAAGGACTTGGAGAAAGACAAGCAGAGGAGCAACATCTCTCTTATCAGCTGTGCTCCCAGGAACGAAAGACCACGTTGGTCTCCTGAGGAAAGCACCGGAAAGCCACGCACAGACTCCTCCTGCCCTCTATCCATACACCAAATGACTTGCATGAACGCTTCATTAGCCAACGCCTTCCTCCTGGCCCAAGCCACCACATTCACGGTTCCTCTTCCCGGGGAGACCCTGAGGGGTTTTCTTTTATTTCCACCCCCTTCCTTCCTGGCCAGAGGACATTCCTCACCCCAAAACAGGCTCCAAGACAGGTATTGCAGGGTACTGAGGAGTGTCGCTTGATTAGAAGAAAGGATGAAAAATGAGATGAAGCCTCACTCCTTCCTGTTTTGTATGCCCTGTTAGTAAGAATCTTTCAGGGATGAAGAAAAATGAGAGCTTTAATGCTCCACTGTAAGAGAATTTAGACCAGAAAATATTTTTTTCTTGTAATTCAGCAGGTCATACATTAAAGTGAAAGGGTATCCAATCAAATTACAATAAAATCATTTGTGAGCCATCTGACACCCTGCCTGGTGCAGGGAAAGCATTGCTGTAGTGAAGAACAGCCTGAGGAAGAGGAGGAGAGGCTGGTTCTGGGAAGAGGATGAAACGACTGGTTCTCTTTTTCAGAAAGCCAGGGGAGAAGGTGGTGGAAAGCGTCATGCTTCCACTGGAAGATAACACAGTGATACAGTGAAGACGAGTCATAGTTTTTACCCTCGTTTGCCACACCATCATCTCCCTCGGGGAGATCCAAAAAGGAGGATTTTGCACGTTGGGGCTCCAGCAGGTGAGATCTGCCAAAACTTTCGGTGCTGTTACTGCCCCATTATCTCCCTGCCCTGCCCCTGCGGGAGGTTTCTGCTCCTACGGCACGGAGAATCAAAGACTTAGACCTGCACAGTCTGGTAGAAAGCTTCCCTTCCTCGCCCATCTCAGCAAAGCCGCTGGGTTTTCCCTCAAGTGCTTATGGTGCCGGCACAGCTCCGCTCTGCCAGCTCCGCAAGGGAGTGGCAGGCAGGGGGGAGGACAGATAGGAAGGGAAGTGGAGGTACGATAACATCTCCAACCACTCCAGCGAGATTTGCTAGAATTCGCCTGCCAGACCCCTTAGTCAGGCAGAAAAAGGTCAGTCAGATCCATCCGTGGGGTTGGGTGGTAGCCTCCAGCAAATCCAGGACCTGCTGTTCCAGTGAGGGTGCATCAGAGGGATCCCACCCCCTCCTGATTTTGTAGCTTCCAGTTTGCTGTCACTGGAAAGGCATCAGAGAAGATAGGAGGATACTTATGCAAAGACCTCTATCAATGGGGAGGCCCATCTTCAAAGCTTTGATTTTACCAGGTGCTGGCATCCCTTCTGAGAGCTGTTCTTGCTTGGGGGGATTCCATGTCAAAGTCTTCACATCACAGGAAGGGGAGCCCTGCTTTGAAGAGTCTCACCAGCAATGGGCCAAACCTCCTATTTGCATTTCATTTTTGGCTGCATGAAGCTTGCTCATTGGCACCAACCAAGTATTTTGCAACCTTTTCAGAGCAACAAGGCACAGTGTTTGCTGACACAGCTCAACACTGGGACACGTACATGTGCATCCAACTTAGAAAGTCACCAGCAGTTTAGGCAGGTGTGGATGAGTGAATTAAAGTTAGAACAAGGTAGTGGTGCATTTGGAACATGCCTATCAAGTTGCAACAAGCAAAAGTTAATGTTAAATTATGGGATCTGCTTCCCAGTGTTTGCACTTTGCGGCTGGTTTGATTCCGAAAATGAAACCTTCCTAGGGAGAATTTAAGGTTGGATTTATTTTAAGGCTACCTGGTTTGAGTTGCTTTGCTGACAGTCCTGGGGATCTGCGTCATGTTGGACTCCAGCAGAATTTCTGCTGGAACCTCAGCACTGCCAACAGGGCCTGCCTGGTCACGGAGCAGCATCTTGCAGTACTTCAGAAGTACAAAAGGCATCACCAGGGGCCACTCGATCTTGTTTTTAACTTCAGCTTTCTTCAGCTCACAGTTTCTTTAATTTCCTAAAGGTTCTTAGAATATAGGGCAGTGCTGACATAATCAAAGCAGCCAAATCTCCTGGCTCAGACACCGTCTTTGACCTTTCAGTGGCTCATTTTCCCTCTGTTACTTACTTTTCAGTGGAATTGCAGAGCTTCACCCTCTAGTGTCTGAGGAGGAGTTTGGAAGGCATTTAAGAAATGAAGGTCATTAGATGTTACCTTTCCTGTTGCAAGCCCTTGCATGATGCACTGAGGATTATTATGCCATTGCCCTTTGGTGTAAACAAACCTTAGAGATGTTCTCTGCAATGCTTGTAACCAGAACAAAGCCCTTTGCGTTGTTAAACCTCTGACATAAGAGAGACTCAAGGAAAGCCTATTTACCATGCATAACACAAGAAAGGTTCCTGAATAATCCAAGACAAAAGGTCTATGCTGGGAAAGTACAGAGGCGGGACTGCTGGTTTGCCTTTTATGAGGATCCCCAGGTTCCCCAGTTCCCCGTTTGGCTGGTAGGAAGAACCTGGAGCTGCTGGTCCTCCCTGCTCTGCTCTCTGTCCATAGAGGACTTCAAGAAGATGCAATAAATTTTATGTCAAGTTCAGAAATACCTTGTGCAGTGGGTGATCTCTCAGTGCCTGGGGACAGGTGGATAGAAAAGGAGATTCCCAGGGAGGCAGAGCTTTACACTGAACCCTTAACACATAGAGAAACCGCTTTGAACTGCGTGCCAGTTGGGTTCTGCCTTGGAACAGATTTTTTTGGTTGGGCTGAGCTTGAAGCCAAGGACGTGGTTCAGGTCAGCATGCCCACCGAGGGGGTGAGAGCTCAGCTTCCCAGGGAACAGCCCGGAGGCCAATGCCAGAACACGGCTGCTGCATCAGCAGGATTTTAGGAACTTCCCAGCCCCATTGGGCAGTCCTGTGTCTGTCTTGCAGCCCCCCTCACGCACACCGCGAGAAGGCGTTGTGAGCAGTAAAGAGGTACAAACCAGAGCTCGTTGTGCCCCGCTTCTCGTTTTTCTGCTATTGGCTTTGAACCCCCAAGCACAGTTCTGCTGCATGAGACCAAGCAGGGGACCGCTCTTGCCCCTTGACGCCAAGTACGGGACCGGGCTGCCAGTGGGACGCAGCTGACGGGGAGTCTGCAGAGCGCACTGCTTTCCCCATCACACGCGTGGCCATCAAAGCCCCGGGCACAAAGGCCCAGCGCTCGGCTGAGGTTCTACCCGGCGGGTCTGCAAGGGCAGGTCTCCTGCTTCTTTGTTTAAATGCTGGCCCATTTGTTGACTCGGAGGCACCCACTCCTTAGTGGCGGCGGCAGCAGTGAAATCGCATATCACTCTAATGAGCGTCCCTTCAATAACCATTGCCCTGATTTTTGATACCTGGAGAGAAGATGCACCAGCTAGGGAAGAATTTATCAAAAACACGCCACTGACTAGACATCAGAGGGAACCTCAAAGGGACAGTGAACTAGAACAAAGAACAAAAACATTTACAGAAGTGCTACGCCGAAAAAAAGGGAAAGGAAAAAACTGTACTAACAACAGTAACAAGGTCAGCTATAAAACCAGAATTAAAAGGCACTGCTGGGGAAAAGACGACGACTCAAAAAAGCACCAAGAACTAAGAACACAGCTTGCCAATCAGATCTACACAGATTCCCCTTGATATCTTCCCACTAACAGGCTTTCCTGCAGGACAAGTAAAAAGTTTAAGCGACTGGCTCGGGGAAGGTGGGCTAGAAGTGGGAGAGCCGCATTCGCAGCTTTTAACACAGATCTTCAGGTTCTGCATCAATGGGCTCGCTCAAAGGCACGGGGGCTTGGTGAGCGGAGCCCTGCGGCGGCCGGGAGCGGGAGCAGTCCTCCGGCAAGGCGCCGCAGCAAACCCCACCTCAGCCCATTTCAGGATTTGAATAATTATTAAGGGAGGTCAGCCCCTGAACGGACTGGCCGGTGCCCTGAGCGCATGGTGCCTTTGCCACTCCTGGTTTAAATCAGCGCAAATCAAAGTCCAGCCCTGAGCTTCACCAAAGCGGGGCTAAAATTAGGATTGGCTGAAATCTTGCAAAAAAGCATTTCCTGCAGAAACAGAAGCTTTCTACTCCACAAAAGAAGAATTTATTTTTTCTTGAAAATTCCAACCAGTTTGTGGGAATATGAGAGTTTTCAGCATCCCACCAACATACCCAAGGGCTTTACTACACAGAAAGGTCGTTACATGGCAGCGCTCTTTGCATCCTGCACATATCCATTCATTCCACCTTCTGTGCATCCATCCGGAGGGAGAGCACTTTCCTCCCTCCCAGCCTCAGTGGTGACATCCATAAAACAAATAAGCTCTGTTTCCCTATGGTTGTCAAAATCAGGTACGGCCCATATGAAAAACGAGTGGAGGAAAATCAGCTCGAGATCCTCATCCTGAGTTTTCCTGTTCCCTCATTGCTGTGGGAGGCAAAGGTGATTCGTAGCAAATACCAGTACCAAATTGTGAATATTCTGGGCACAGACAACAGAGCAACTTTCAGAGTCAAGGCAGCTTCACAGCTTGGACCTGTACTCTGGGCTCCTCATTTCTGCCTACAGAAACTTCAGAAAAGCTGAGTGAACTTCCCCCAGAAGCAAGAGGTCTTCTATCTTTCAAGCCCTGCTGTGACCCCATGGCATCTGGGCAGCACATCACATCTGGGGTGGAGACGTGTTTAAACACAAGCGTGTAGATGGAGGTTTTGGGTGCCCTGGGGCACCACCTCAACCTCAGCAGGCTCCATCAGAAGGCATGAGTCTACCGTTGGCTGGCGTGGTACCCACCAGCCCCTGCACAGATCTCCTGCGTGCCCTGAGAAGCCCAAAGTGGCATGAGATGCCTACACATAGGTCACGGAACCGCTCCTGAGGTATCACAGAGCTTGAAATATCTGCCATGGCAACAGGCACTCTGTATGAGCGAGGGAGCTGGTTACCCCGACTCATCAGTGGAGGAGGACAGGTACCTCTGGAGGAAGATGAGAGCAAGAGCCAACCTTCGTTACCCTGAGCTGCTCCTGAAGGAGCCCCTCTCTCACCAGGAGCAACGCGGGGAGCTCTGAACACCGAGACCGAACATCAGGCAGCGGGAATACCCTGTAATCATATGCCTCCTGCCAATACCTCTCTAAAACCAGGACAGCTTCTATAAGCTAATATTGCAGGACCAGGTACTAATATTTCATTTTTAAAGCAGGTCCTGCTTGCTTTTTTCCTGGTCCCTTCCCCGTGAAGCTGTGCTTGTTAGTGAAAGTGAAGAGACTTTTGATTTCTAAAGCCAATGTTAGAATGAGCATTTCCCCGTGAGAGCACCTGGTTCTCGTGTTTAATGAGTAAACACAAGGAAACGGAGGCTTGAAGAATGATTGTTCCCAACATCATTACTTCTGAACCCGACATTAAAGCAAAGTAAAAGACAACAGCACAGCGGTTCTTTGTTTTTCCACCACTCTTCCTAAAAAATATCTTTAATGAGACGCATTTGAAGTCTAACATGGGGCCGTTCTCCTAGATTATAATTGATAAATCTTCCAAAGTGGTATGGGGAAAGGATTGTGTAATAATTACTTGTTTCTTTTGAGGAAATAAATAAAATATGAAAAACGTAATTACTAACCAGCAAAATGCAGCGAGCGGGTTTCCCGCCGCTCCGCCGACCAGAGCGTGCAGAGCGCCGGGATTTCAGAAGTCTTTCTCCGAGTTCAGCGTGACACGCAATGATGTTGCTGCTGCTCGCGTTTGTTTTCCAAGTGCCAACTTTTCCAGTCGGAGTCAACGCGTTCGTTTGAAGTCCTCGCGTTTACTCCTGCGCCACAATTAATTTTTCTTAAAAAAGGAACAAATTGCTATCCTTGTCGTGTGGGCGGTGCGGGAGTTGATTGCCTTCCGAGCAGCAAGGGAGGGCTTCCCCCAGCAGCCGGCGAGGGGGATGGGGCTGGCACCCCTGGGTGCCCCGGGCAGGTGGGGGCAATCGGGGACCCGTTGTCCCCCCCCCGGCATGGCGGGGGGGGGGAGAGTCCCC
>NW_009260266.1:0-16685 GCF_000687185.1 Egretta garzetta | reverse complement strand
CATCCCCCCCCCCAGCATGGCGGGAGGTGTGAGATTCCCCACCTGTCCTTGGGGGAAGGGATGGTTTTCTCTGTGCCCCAGCTCTTCTCCCTGCACCCCCACGGACAGTTATTCCCAAATTTTCTGATAAAACCATGCATAGCATGGAAAGCTCATGCTCTACCTCGGTCATTAATTGTTCAGAAATTCTCAGCCTAACCCACAGACAAAACTTCTATTCAGCCTTAAACTAGTTCAAGTACCAGGTTTCTCATTCTCAGATAAAGCTGTCAAATATGTATTCAAATATATATATATTCATGCCTTTAGACCTTCTCCGTTCCTTGCTTTTTTAACCATTGCTTTGAACAACAGCATGCAAATTTAATGGATTTAGAAGACTTCAAGCCAATTCTCCCCTTCCTAATTTTGTAAAATGTTATCATAAATGTTTTATGGTGTTTAAAAAAAAATTCTTTCCTTAAAGTAACAATTTAAATTTTTCATGCACAATGAAGACCTTTATCTTATTCACAGTTGTCATTTTCTGTTTAGCACCACAACACAATACTAATAAAAAAAAATGCAATTGGATTGCCTTAAGCAGTTTTGCTGATTTTAATGTATGGTGCAGCTTTGTTCATGTTATTCCTTTCTATAGAGCATCCTTAGATCTTTATTCTCCAAGAACATCATTTATTGGTTTTTAGGGAGGGCAGGTTACCTACAGAGTGTGCCTTCCCTACAAAAAGAAGGGAGACTTTTTGATTCAAATAGTGTGCGGTAAAATTCTAGCCAAGACAATGATTAGCAAATTATGGTAGTTTTCTGAATTTTAATCATTCAGTTTGGGTCTGGCTCTGTAACCTCCAGTCTGATAAATACCTGAGAGCATTTTTCAACAAAGTGGTATGAAATATCTCACTATGAAACCAAAGACAGACCACAGTGCCACACCGGACACGCTGTCAGCAAAGCAAACCTCTCTTGGTTGAGGTTCCTCCTCATCTGTTGGTCTAGAAGAGCATTTGTCTACAAATAAGGCTGGAAGGCCCTGAAAACACTTTCTCTCATCCTAAACTGCAGATTAATTAATCCTGGAGCAACCCGGACACGGGGCAGGACGTACAGCCTGAGCGCAGGGCAAGGAGGACACCTGGGAATGGTCTCGGTGACAGCAAATCCCCCAGGACCGAAGCTGTTCCCCGCAGGGCTGAAGAGAAGAAATGGATCTGTTGGGTCTCCCCAGTGAATAGATTTGCAGCTTTCCAGACTCCGGGCTCAAAAGTGCATCTCTTTCAAGTTCCCAGGCAGCAGATTTACTCTCCATCTTTTGCTTTTGAGAATTCTAGGAGCATCTTCCATTAAATACAAAGATGTTTAGCCTTTTAACCCTCTAAACGTGATACCACAGACTCTAGTGATCTATTGTCAGTTAAATTCACCCTCGACACTCCCTACTACAGCCTCGCTCTTGTATTTTCTTCCCTGCTGCGTGCACTTATCCCTGCATTGAAAATATGCTTTTAGACTAACACACGCGATTGGTTATTTTTAGGTATCAAAGACATTTTTCTCAAGATCTTTCTTCATTAATTCGCTAATTCACTTTTTTGTCTTGATCCCATTTGCCCCACGTTCTTTATTGTCTCTTAACCCTGATGCTCAGGAGGTGTCAGCACAGATTAACAGGGAGTCTGATAGCTTCTGGAGAGCAGCATTTCATGTTCTCCTGCATCCCTTTAATCAGGTTTAAACTCTTGTGGCCTTCCGTTTAAGTTCACTTTGAAAATAGCCAGCCATCCTCGCATGAAAGACCAAATAAAACAAACCAGCATCCCTTTTTTTCTGTTTTGACACATGTTCCAAGTACACAGCTATGCAATAGGAGGCAGAAAAGAAAACTATATTAATGGGAAAGTCTTGCCCCTCCGATTAGTTCCGTAAATAATTTTACTGGGGTTGATCAATAAGAAGGGAGGAATCATAACTGCATGGCGCAGAAAACCTTCCCGTCTCTTCTCCTGCATGGCAAAGTGGAGGATTGAGAGGAAGAGATAAGCGCCGCCGATGTGCTGCAGACCTCTGCAGTGGACATCTCTGGAAATCCACAGTAATAGAACCTCAAACTCAACTGCTTCTTGGCTCTGGGGTTTTCAGTATTCAATCCTAGCAGCGCCTCTGAATTTGCAGCTCGAGTCCATCTCAAATGGCAACCCAGTCCTAAATAATACATTACTGTAAAAACTGTAACTCTATCCCCTATAGACTGCCTGCCCCAGTAAGAGCTGCTTATTCCCAATTGCTTTTCCCATGCCAGAATGAGCAAAGGCTGAGCTAGCAGTTAAAGCAAGGGATTGTGAGCTGGGGGTCTGGGGTCTAATCCCAGCTCAGCTCCTCACTTATTTTGGGAAAACACTTTACTTTTCTGACCTGAAAAATAAGGTGGCGCTTCTTTAGGCTGAGACTTAGTTCATGAAATTTGGCAAACTGAAAAGTACTGTAAAAGGTCAGAGTATAATTATAAAATAGCAAATAAATAAATAAAATAAAAATAAAGAAAGAAAGATTAAAATAAGTAAATAAATTAAATAGCTCTTCTTATTTTCCATTACTGGACCTAGTTTAAGAAAAACGAATTAGGTTAAAACTTGGGAATCTCAGAAGACTCATGAGAAACCTGAACTGGCACAAGTCTTTCCCTCATGGACGTCGCAGCAATTGATTTGGACAGGAGCAGCCCTGAAAGTCTTATCTCCTTTGAGAGTTTCAGGCTGTTTCTCAAGTCAGAGAGACTGAAGAGGCTAAAAGTGATGCAAAGTTGGTTTGCATTTAGGAAACAACAGAGCTTCACCGCTCTGGGAAGAGAGGACAAACGCAAAGGGTACTCCGGCCATTATTGCATGGCTTGAGCAATGCCTTGGCCTTCAGACAGCTGCAGCGATGGTGATGGACCCAACCACAGAGCTCGAAACATCTCAGCCTGAGGTGCTTGGGTAAGCCCAGGGTCCCTGTCCATGCAGCCAGCACACCAGTCCTGCAGGGAAAACGGGCCTTGGAAAGCACCCGTAGCTTTCTGGAGCCATGGAGACCAGAAGGCTTCCTTGCTGCTCAAGCCTAAGGGTGAGCGCTTTGGGAAGACCATACTGATGTGGGGCGAGTGAAGCAAAGGATTGCTGCAGCCCTGCCGGCCGCCACCCAGCTGCTGGTTTTGACTGCCCGCATTTTGTTTTCTGTTGGTATCCAAAAAAAGAGAAGAAAAAGTCAGTGTATGCTAAGCAGCACATCCTTGTCACCCCACCTCTGCCAATCACCAGATAAAAGAAGTCATTATTTTAAGACCCCTGCAGATGTCTGTCTGTCTTTTGTAATGAACTCATGGGCAACAGCGATCGTCATGGCACTGTTAATTGGAGCACCCACCGTGCCGGTTTCTGAAAGGCGGTTGTTTGTGTCACACAAGCGTTTCTTCTTCCAGAAGGTTTGGTTTACAGACAGACATGCACGTCTGCACATATTTGGATCCAGGTGGCTCCAGAAAGCCAGGCCAGGCTCCTGTGGGAGATTTCTCAGTGCAATGTCTTCCAGAAACCTGCTCTGCGTCTCCTCCAGGGCTCCGGGGAGGAAGCTGGGGTTGACAAGGTGTCCCATTAGCTTTATGGAAACCAGTGCAATTGGCCACCCAAGCACTTTAGCTTCTGACTGGCTTCCACCTGCAGCCATAAGCTCAATCAGGTAATTAATACCAGCCTTCACTACCTGCACTACTAGAACTGCTATGGAGAAGAGGGTTTTGTTATTTTGTAAAGAGCTTTCATGTGGTTACTGGGGCTTATGGAAAAAAAAAATCCTCACCCCCACCCCCCCACCCCCTCCCCAACAGCTGTCTGTACAACTTGCTTTTTATTTTCCTCCTCCTGCCACCCCCTTCCATGACTTTCGGGCTTTCAAGTCCTGTAATGTTTTGACATGGCACTGGGAGAACAGGGGAAGAGCAGAAACGTCACAAAGACGATTGAAAACCCAACAAAACACTTCAGCAGCAGGGCTGGGTTAGTTAGCAGCTTTGTTTAGTTTGATTTCATCTTGAAATTCATTTACCAGAGAAAATTCAACTCCAAGATGCTGCATCTGGTTTTCCAGTGAGGATATCCCAGCATTATTTTTTTTTTTCCATGAAGCAAGGAAAAGAAAAAAGCCCAAACCTGTGGTTCTCCAGAGGGAGCTTCATATGGCTGCTGGCCCAAGTGGCTGAGCCCCAATTAGAAACAGCAACACATTTCTCCATGCCACTTCCATCCCCGCTTCGCCTCTTCTTCCTTTGGACTCATTTACTGGGCCACCCCACGCTCTGCTTGGAGGGCACCAAGGCCAGAATCCAAAGGCTTCATTTCTATTTTAAGTTGGTCTACTATTTCCTATCAGCCCACGTGGGACCCTCAGAGGTGTCTATTTAACAGATAACTGGTATCTCAGACAGCCTGGGTGACTTTCAAAGAGCTAAGCTGGGCTCAAGACTGTCTACACAGAAGATCAGGTCTGGACCACCAGCACCCTGGAACTTTGAGCTTTGGCTTACAGAAATGCTTAGGCTAATGCAGACATTGTGGAGGTATTGCAGCCCAAGTCATGCACAGATCCAATAAACATCAGCTCCATCTTCTAGTTTGACGGCTACGTCCCACTGTGGGAATGAGCAGCTCTTTGCTCCGCGGTTAGGATGCGATGCTGTCTCCTGGAATGAAGTTTGGAGCTGGGAAAAGGCTGCTGGGGAGAAAGGCTTGGCCTCCTGGGAGGTAAAGCAAAAGCCTCGGATGTACACGGCTGGAAGCCCGAAGTGGATTTGTGACACGTGGTCTGTGCACCCCTGCACTGATACCAGCAAGCTGTGAGCCTCCTTCAGGTGGGAAACATCAGCCCTTGGGTGCTGAGTGAGATACCAAGTTTGACTCATTAATAGTGGGATCCTACAGGCAGGCAGCAATGTTTAATAAAAGCTAAAGTACAGGTAACCTGTGCTGTGTTTTGCTATGAATTTCTTGCCACAATTCTTATACTTTGCTCAGTAACTTGTTGATTGTCTTGAATCCAACTTTGAGAAATATTCAGTCATTATTTAAAGGCTTTAAGTGATAGAAAGTCTACCGCACATCTGAAAAGGATGTTGCGATAATTACTTATGTTCTGTACAAAGGCTTCTTGACTTTTTTCTGCTTTGACCTTTGGTAGCTCCAGCTTACTGGATCTTGCTATTCTTTTGTCTGCAAGTTTAAAGGACCCTCCAACGAGAATGGATTACTGTGAATAAAGGGACCTTCTGCCATCTTCGCTACTTCAAAAAGAGAACAAGGTGATTTCTCAGCAGTATAATCAAGGGGAACCAGATGTGACTAGTGGCCATCTTGCAAAAGGAGCCTAGATGGATCCAAACACACACCCACCCCTGCTGATGTAGCACAGCTTTCACAGGCATAAGTACGGGCATGAAAACCATAGATGACGGAGGAGAGGAGCTGCATTTAGCCACTGCATTTGGTTTTACAGTGCCTGAATTTGATGCAGGTTTGTCAGATCGCCGGTGATTTATTCCCCCCCACTTCCAGCTTTCAAGAAAGGAGCAGCATTCCCGAGAGCAGCCCAGAAGCACCGCGCGTGGAACAGCCCCTCTCCAGGCCTGGGGAGAGATGGCAGGAGTTCAGGAGGAGTGAGGAAATCAGTGCTACGACTCTGAAGTGATCAGACAGCCACAAATTACAACTCAAGAAGGGATGTCTAGACCTGAGCACACAAGGGGGTTTGGGTTTTTTTTTTTTTCCTTGTTGTTGTTTTGGACTTTTTATGAGCTAGCATGAAGTTGCCTCCTTTCTGAAATCAGGCTTAGCAGTCAAGAGACACGATGAAAGCTGGAAGTCAAGGCTAACAGTGTCTTTCTCCTAGTGTTTTAGGAACAGAAAGAAATATGTAGAGTCTATACAGGGAATAGGAAAGTTATACTGGCCCTGAACATCCCAAGGAAAAACTGGACTCGGGCCGTGCTGCCTTCCCCCTTACCATCAAGGGAAGGTACCGTTCAACGCAAGGCAGGATGCTGCAGTGGGAAGGAACATATCACTCCAAAGAAGCAGTGGGAAAGGTTCTAGTTTCAATTCTTCTATTTCAAAATAAATGCATTATTCAGAAGTTTGTTATTTCCTGAGGGTCATGTTAAGATCAAATGTATTAAATGTCTGTCAGCCAAATCTGGCCTTACTTTGAGAGAACACTCAGGCACACATTCTTCTGAAGTGTTTAGACGGATACGTGAAACATCAGATTTCCCCAATATCTGCCTTATCTAAACTAAATCCCATTTATTTCAGTGGAACCAAAGAACCTTTCTGTGAATCCTGCAAGGCGTCTTCTGATTGTTTAGGCACATAAATACCTTTAAAAATGTGCGCCTGCAGCTAGGATCCATGTTGCCACACGCAAGTCAGGTCTGTGGTCTTAGCCAGTCACGTAGGCAGCTCCTATCATCAGCTGAGAGCGTGGACATCACCACAGGGCATCTCCTCAGACCTCCCTTGGACACCCATCCCAGACTGAAGCACTCTTCCTTTAGGGCACCGTATCTATTCAGTGCAGGGAGGACAGAGATGCCTGATTTCAGCTGCTTAAAAGCTGAGTTCTGTCTAAGTTAAATGAGACTGATCCCACCCTCCACAAGTACATTGTAGAGACAAGTTGTGCCAGAAACGTACCGCAAGCCCTTTTCTGAATTCGCAAATAGGAAAGGGTGATAGCACACAAGGTGCTTTGGCTTGGCGTGTTGCAGGAATACTCAGAGTTTACCAGCAGGCAGGCTCTCCAGTAACAAAGCTTGAAGTTTAAACCCTTGAACGTTACCCAAAAGCAAATTTCAGATCAAGTATTTTAAGTATTTTGTTAGTCAATCATCTAAGTCATTCAAGAGGAAAGAGAAACGATACCATATGACAGAGCTAATTTGCCAACACTGATGGAATGATGAAGTTTAACTCTTTCAGAATAACCAGAGAGAAGAAAAAAGGCACAAAGACATGTGCAAATAGTTTGGAATAATACACGGAGGTGGTATTCTCTATAACCGACCATCTGGAGCGACATTGCCCCTGCTTCAAGGAAAAAGTTCAGCTTCTTTTCTTTCGACATCAGCATTGAAAACATCAGCTGCAGCCTCAGAGTAGCCAGTTTGACTGGGAAGTGAAAGCAGTGGGGAATTGCGGCTCACTCTGAAGCAACGGAGTGGCAGAGGATCACCTCAAGGAACATGCCAGCAAGTTAGCAACACTCCCCAGAAAAGGCCACTCTAACAACACAACATCATCCATCACACCCTCCCGAGGACAGCTTTATAGCTGTTCGGAACCAGACTGGTAATTACAACACAGAAATATAGCAGGCAGGGTATTCGGAGACCAAACGGCACGGGGAGCCAGCAGCCTGTGGGCAGGCATTTGCATTTCCATCTTCAACGCGAGCAGGGGCTGGTTCTGCTATCGTGCTGGCCCAGCTCTGGAGTTGTTCAGCTGAAGTCAAGGTGGCCACGTTTACTACAAGGGGCAAAAGGTGCGGGCTCAGGAAGCCTGCACGCTAAACACATCAAAGGCACCTCCTCGCCGTGCCATCTGGAAACAGCTCCCCGACACCTGGCTGGGAGCAAAGCATCACATGGTGCTGGAGGCAGCGTGGTGGGATGGGGCCTGGGGGGACCTCTCCCTCACCCTGCAACACTAAACATGCACCAGGCCAGGAAAAACAAATGGAAATGCTCTGCTTTTAGCTCTGCTGCTGCCACGCTTGTTTGTATCCAACGCGCTGCTCTGAGCAGTGGCCTTAAACCCAGCCCTGGCCCCCGGAGGCTGTGCTGGGAGCTCCCTCCACGTGCAGGGACCTTCAGAGTCTGGGAAAGCCAATGCCTGTGACAGTACTTACATCTTGAACTGGAAGATCCCCATTAATTATGGCTTTGTAGGAAGGTTGCCAATGGGAAAGAATTTCACAGATGCAAGAGCTGTATCTTACCCCATCCCCTCCTTTCATGCTTCAAAGATAGGCCAAATGATCTGGTAGGACATGAAGATATCAACTTCTAATTTTTCCCAAAACCCTTGGCTCTTTCTGCATAAAGGGCCAGACTTAGATTCTCCCTGGAAAGGTAACAGAGCATGGATCCCAACATGAAAATAGCCAAGAACACGGGATGTTTGCAATCTGTGAGAAGGACCCGAGACCCTGCATGTCAATATTTAGAAGTCTGTCCAAAATCCCAAGTTCTAAACTTAGCTCCAAACATAGCACACACAGATCTGAATCTGTTTTGTCTCTGGCAAAATACATGTTCTGCAAATTTTATTATTTATTCATCTCATTTGTTTTCCTTGGTCATCCTAGACACAGGGTGGGAATTCTTTTCAGACAACATTCTGGGTAGTTGTAATTATCCTTTTATCATTACAGGAAAAGTGTGTTCTGCAAATGTAAGATTTAGAAAGATGCTGTGGAGGCTTCCCAAGGCACCACTGGTATTCAACACAGTGGGAGCCAACACAAGCAGCAGCTCCCCAGTGCCGGGGCACCAAACCACAGTACCTGCCCAAGTTGGCCTCTGCAGTGGGTTCTGCAGCAAGATAGGCTTTGCAGAGCCCACCAGCCCCAAGGTCAGGTCCTCCACACCAGCACATGACACAGCTGCGACAGATGGATGCCAGACACTCCACAGAAGATACAGTCTACCTCCCTAACGTGCATTTTTTACAGCAACTAGCATGTTACCTTTGGTTTTCATCAGGACTTCTAAGTGTATGTAACATTAACTGCAGCTTCAGTATTCATGACTTGCTTATTTTGGCAAGACTGTGGCTTATCCTGTGGGCTTGATCACTGCAAGGATCTGCCTGACATACTGACGACTTCCAGGGCAGTTGGGAAGCGTGGTAAGCTGTGTCAAATCCCAGCTAAGGACATCGCTTCTACTCCCAAGTTCTCTTTTGCTTTTTCCAGTACCAGAACCAAGAACACTTTGGCTCCTCAGAGCAAAGCATAACCTCAGCAAAGGTCCACAAAGTTTCCCAAAGAGAGGAAGGGCTGCTCGAAAGGCTTGTTGGAAAAGGGGAAAGGACAAGCACTAAACACTGGTGGCAGCTCGCCCAGGTCTGTTAGGAGGAGCCCCAGGCTGGGCAGATGCGTGGCTCAGGGGTGTGCTGGAATTACAGCAGTGACTACACCAGGCAGAACAAAACCTAAAGCAGATGAGGAAAAGTAATCTGGGCTCTGGCTAGCCAAGAAAACAAATGGAGATCCCAGAACACAGCCTTAACACAGACACTAAAGAAAAGCTCCCATTGCCTGGGAGCCTGGCACGGCACGAAGAGGCCGAGAGCACTCACCGCAGCGTGGGCTGTGCTGCAGAGCACAGGCAGCATCTCCCCCTTCCCAAACCTGGCACCGACACCCACGGGCTCGACAGCCAGCCAGCTCTCGCTCTGCTCCCGACAGGAACGGCTGGCAACTTGTCTTTTCCCAGGCCTTTGCTACAAGTGGAGCAACCGCTTCATTTTATTTTATTGTTCCCATGATATCACTAGTTAATTGTAACCAGCAAAATTCTTCTCGCTGTGCCTCCGAGGGCCGGAGCGGGCCCGGGGGCAGCGACCATGCTTGTCTCTTGGCTCCGTGTTAGCCAACGTGCCTTTGCAACTATTTGCATTTCAAAACTTCTGCGCTCAAATTCCTTTTTTCTAGCGATGAGATCAGTTGACAGACACCCCAGGTCCAAGGCAGAGGGGAAGGAAGCATTGGCACGGACACAAGGAAAAGCCAAAAAGCTGCATTCAGTGTGCTCAAAACCACCCAAACCCAGGCCGAGGAGGGAAAGACAAAAGTGTCAACATACATCTATGGCAGGCATAAGCTTGCATACAGCATGCAAAACTCATGAGACCTATTCAACAGTTGCACATTCAGCATGACAAAAAGTGATCATTTGAAGACTTGGATTACACCTCCATCACCCAGGGGACAAAACAAGAGGTACTGGTTAAAGTGGGTGCCCCGTCCCGTTGGAGTGCAAGGAGAGCTCACCCAACATATCCTGTGTCACCCAAGCTGTGCAAAGGGGAACAGCTACAACCAACAGTAGAAGGTTATTGTATTAACATTTGTAATTCCTTTGAGAATTTCAGATCACCAACAGTAGAAGGTTATTGTATTAATATTTGTAATTCCTTTGAGAGTTTCAGATCACAAGTACCACTAGAGGAGGGCAAAGCATTATGTTAGCAAGAGCCAGAGTTAGCATCCTCGGCTCCCGAGGCCTCTCGCAGGTGATGTCCAAACACCGCACCGAGCGCAGGTTGTTCCTGCAGCTCAGTATTTTTCTTTCTTTTGCATTTATTCTAACTGCAAACTGGAAGGTGGAAATGCCAAGTGCCTGCAGTCAGAGGGATCTGCTTTCTTGCTAGGCAGAGGCACCCCAGACCTACCCCCATATCTCCTTGCTGCTCGCTTATCAGCAAGCTGAACCTACTTTAATATGGGCACAAGAAAGGGAATAGGCTTGAGCTGGAACATGGGCTCAGTCCAACGCTTAGATCCTGAGAATGGAAAACTCACAGTCCCTGAAGAGGAGAGAGGCTGGATTGTGGTTTCTAGAGGGAGAAATTTAATACAAGCTTGTAGAGTAAATAAACTGCAATCTCATCCCTACGTCTAGCGTGTGAGAATCTGCAGTCCCAGGCAGCGAGGAAGAAATCCCATCTTTAATGGGTGCTGGAGCGAGGAGCAAAGCGAAACCAGATGCAAGGCCAGGATTAGCCCTGCCAAGGCAGGGCAGGCTGGCTAGCAGTGGGCACGGGCCACCAGCCCCCCGTGCACTTTGCTGCTCCTTTGCAAGGACTCAGCATGCACTCGTGGCCGGTGAGATGGGAACAGAGATGGGAACAGCAACGGGGACACTGCCTCCTGCATTGTCCCCCGCCGAGCGGGACCCGGCCCCGCTGCTCGCGGTGGGTGGGGTAGGAGGCAGCTCCGAGGGGCAGGGACAGGAAATTTCCCTAAATCCTCTTTAATCCCTAAGGACACTCGTATGTCTCAGAGCAAGAATCAGCCCGCGGAGCATCATTGTGAGCTTAAAAAATACCCACCACAAACTTCCCCCTGCTATAAAAAGCCCAAGCTGAAACCATCCCAGAAGAGCAGCATTTTAAGTCGGTGGCCAACTCTGTAAAACTGTTGGTCCTGGATTTTAATTTCCTGAAGTGTCTCATTTCTTCCCCTCACAAAAGGGAGCCGGAAAAAAAAAAATCCTCTTTCTCTCTTTCTTTCTCTCCTTCGCACAGTTGCTCTTTGAGCAAGGCCGTACCTAACAATTATTCAGGGAAACATTATGTTGACATTACTGTTTAGAAAATAAAAAAGGGTTTTTAAAGCTAGAGAGTAACATCGTGACCATATAGCACTAGTGAATGATTAAAAATTTAGATGACTGCCTTTGAAACAATAAAAAAGCTTTCGAAGCTTCTTAATGAGCAGCTATCAGAAATAAAGCATTTAAAACTTCAGAAAGTGCCTCTGTGGAAATTTCATTGTCTTTGATGCTGTAAAATAACTGCAGGGTGGATTCATTTCAAGTTCTTTTTAGCATACTGGTCGTTTAGAAATATTGGGAGATATCTTTCTTAGCAATATGTGGGGAAAACAATGTCTTGGTCGCTTTCATTTATCTGCAATTTGACAGGAGTGCAGTTTATTAACTTGAAAAGAGACAGATACATTATCTGAAACACAGAGAGTATAGTGGGTATTGCCTCCTTTTTATACCAGTGGGAGTCCATGACACTTTGAACTTGCTCACCATTAAACGCCTTCCTGAGTTGTTGAAGAGGCCTTTAAAAAGGGAGCCTGTGCATTTATGATGTAAATTCGTTATTTTGACAGTCTTTGAAATCTGTCATATTCACGTCCAATTTAATGCACCGCAAAAAATTCTTTTCTTTTAAAATACTTTTCTTTTAAGATTTCAAAGCCATTTTCATGTAGAAAACTATTGTTATACCTAATATATCCTGAAAGTGTTTTAGCAAAGGAACTTATATGATTCTGTTTTAAGTCATGTCAGGTTTTAAAACATGTCATTTCTTCAAATAAGCTTTGACCATGTTATCTTTTTTTTTTCATTAGTTAAAGTGCACTTGATTTCCATGGATACAATTAGTCAGAATATATGTTATAGTATCATCATCGGATCAAATGGGGCTCTTTCAGGCTGTATTCAGCGGAGCAATTGCCCACATATCTGAGATCAATACAGACCAGCACACAGGTAGACGGATGCAGAGAGATGAGGGCTGGTTGGGAAAGTGGAGGATTGTACTGAAGCACAGCGTATTTAACGAGAACCTGGACCGGTGGGAAAATTAAACCGCTCCTTTTAAAATGACGAGCGCTGAGTATTTGCTCTAAACGTGGAGTGGGGCAAGGAGGAGCAGGACAGGAGGGGGCCGCGCGGCATCTGATGAAATCCAAGTTCGGTTTCATTCCGGTCGAATCCAAGCCCCATACATTTCAACTCAATCTTCAATCCAAACAAACCTCCTTAGGTTTGCTAATCCTTATTACACAGTGGATTTTAGCTGTACCTGCACTTCTTTATCAGTTTGCAAGATATTTTTCAGCCGGTACAGAGGTCTTCGTGCAGCTCTGCTTCAAAGCGGTGTACAGAGGAGGTTCTGTACAGAGTTTCAGAGAGTGTTTACAGATGCCTTATCACTTTGGGAGAGGCGGTTGGTGGGCAGGGGGAACACATTTCTCCAAAGCGGCACAGATTCGTCCTAATCTAGGGAAACGATCAAATAAGAGTTTCAAAGATCTCCTACTACAAAGGCAGGTATTAAGCTCACTCCTTGCCTGCCCAGACTCCGGGGCTGGTTTGGAATACATGGAAATATGTCTGTTATACGAAGGAACCTTCCACTGATGGTTTAAGCACCATTGCACGTGTCCCCGGTGGCTGGGTTTAAAATGCAGTGTATCGTGAGCGAGATAAACCAGGAGAATCATTACTTCAGTGGCATTTAACCCTGTAATTGGGTGGTTCTTTTTGGCACTGATTTTATAAGGTCACCCTGTTATTTCCTTTGCTGGCTGGCTTGTGATGGTGTTCTCACATGTTATTACTCTCTTCCATCACAAGGAATGATATTTCGGGGCTGAAAGGGCGAAAGATTTGTAAGGACTGTCCTTTCCCACACTGTGATTGTCTGAAAGCTTCAAATAGTCAAAGGCTGAGAAAAGGTGGTTTAGATGGTGTCTCTGGGGCAGAAATCCCACCTGGTCTAGGGGTGAGAAAGAACTATAAGGATCTGATCATTTTCTAGCTAGATCGCCTTGTCCCCCTGCAAAGGTAGGATATACTTTCCTGATAGAGCTTGTATCAGATATTAAACCAATACTAACACTTGATCTCAGCCAAAAGGCCATTAAATCTTACAACTTGAAAACGGCAGCTCGAGCCTTGAAGCAGGGAATCCTGCAGAGCCTGCTGCCTGCTAACCCGATGGCCTGGCTGTGCTCGTTCACAGGATTCGTTTCTCCTATCATTTGCCCTGAGTTTCAGATTTCGTTGGCACGAGCAAAACCTTGGGCTGCATGAGAAAATACTTTGAAACAGTGCCTAATTGACTTGGGTCTGGTTCAGAATATAGTACGCCGCATAAACCACCATAACATCAATCAGAGGGAGAAAGGATGTCCCCATGTTTGGCTTAAACTACCGGGTATTTCCTTTGCCGAAAGCATTTTAATCACACTTAAGTATAGGTTTGCTGTGGCAAAAAACACCGACCCATTCCAGTCCTTGATTTTTCCCACAGAAGGAAACTTCTGTAAGGCAGCCCGTCCGGTGAAATGGCCCAGGGTTCGTTGCACCAACTGCATCGACTCCACCAGCCTTATCGTATCTCTCCTCCTTTTTGCTCTGCACTCCCACGGTAAGAGGCGTGTTTCTGGGGTCTACAGGAATATTATTTCCATCCCAATTTGATGGTATTAAACTTAGTCTCTGGGATCTATGCTCCCCCCTCTTCTTCCTATGCTTTTATGCCCTTTCTCCTCGCCTCCTCCTCTGCACTTAGTGCCAGTTAGCCCCAATAGCGCCAGTTAGCCCCAATAGCGCCTCCCTGGTAGAGAAGGAACAGGAGCTGTTTGTTATGAATATAAAAAAAAAGTTATTTCGAGGAGGCTACTGAGGACAGACAAAACTCATGGCTCTTGGGCATGCCTACCCTGCACCCCAGAGCCTGCCTGCACCCCGAATCCTGGCATCTTCATGCCTAAACACTCATAGACAAACTAATCACTTATTTAATGACTGTCAAACGGGACTGTTGGTTTTAGATGTCTCAAATCTTGGTCACACACATGACACCCAGCATTTTCACTAAGTTTTGAGTAACCTCTGAAAGCCAGAGCCCCAGATCTAAGCACTCAAAAACCACTTTTGGAAATCTGTGCCAATAGTTACTGTTATAAACTAAGCAAGGGCCTGATCCTGCCGCTATATCAACAGCTCGCTGACAACACCACCTGGTTTTAGGCTGATTCTAGAAAAAGTGACCCTGCAGACTGTGCTGTTAGGGCACTTTGCCATAGTTGGAATTACTAAGAAATCGGAGTCGCTGCCTGGGCATGCAGAGAGCAACCATTAACAGCCACTTCCACCATCATCCCCATTGCACAGGGCGTACAAGGACCTCGCTCCTTTCTTATCTTCCACTTCCCACAAAACAGGA
This sequence comes from Egretta garzetta, assembly GCF_000687185.1. Classification (NCBI taxonomy): domain Eukaryota; kingdom Metazoa; phylum Chordata; class Aves; order Pelecaniformes; family Ardeidae; genus Egretta; species Egretta garzetta. Next base: position 1,899 of record NW_009260266.1, on the reverse strand, counting down.
GTGATTTGCTTACAAACATCAGCAAGAGACAGGAGGAGAAATGGGGGGGAAGAAGCACACGTTAAGCCACTCTGATAAATCAGACATACAGCAGGAGAAAGGGCTAAACCCACCCTTCTCTAAATGCTGTATGAAACCCCATCCCTCTCACGACATGCTTTACATCAGTTGGATACACTTGCGTGCATACAGCAGCACAAACACATGAAGGACAATTATGCCCCAGCTGATACCAGCCTTGATTTCTAACCTCTTGAGATGCCACCTCTGGGAAGAGTTGTGAAATCAGAGCTTTATTGGAATGAGGTTTCAGTGATAATTCTGGCTGGACAAAGCCAGTTAGTGAATCACACATACACACACACACGTCGGGATGGATGGAGAGCGCCTTCCCCGGCAGCTTTAGCCATCGTTCCTCCCCAGTCTCGCACAGGAGGGGCTGTGAGCTCACGGGTGTTGCCTGGTGGCAGCTGCCACCTCATCCACAGTAACAGGAGCCCTTCCCAGTGTGCCCAGGCCCAGACTGGCTTGGATTGAGGTGTTAAATTCACTGCCTTTACCTTACTTGAGAATTGACTGCAAGTGCAGAGCTCTTAGGAGTAATGCGTTTTGGCAAGAAACCCCACTTAACAGCCAGGCAACTGAACCCTGCGATGTCTAAATGGCTTTCAGGCATAGACAATCTCCCACCCAAATGGAAAACCAGCTGCTTCCAGGGAAAAACACAAGGAACAAATGTTATCCTGCAGCCCTGTGTCCCAAACTTGCAGCCCTACATCTGGATCCGAAGTCCTGCACTTCACATTGGCGCTTCTGGGACTGGAAGGAACAACGACCCGCGCTCATTTAGGAAAGAACTGTTCATCTTAATGCAAATATTGCCCAATTATGTGAAAGGGCTCAGCGCCTTGGACACATGGATGCAATTCATGAAAGAATCCAAACAAGGCAAGATCAAGGAATCCTGATCTGTTGTGCAATGTCAGACAAAGAACAAATATAGTCACTAAGGAACATCATGGCATTGGGAGATACGCCAAGACATCCTGATATAGAAGCTTAACCGTGCCTGAGGGCAATGTGAAAGAGAGAACATTGTGGGGTAGAACTGCCCCATATGCACGTCCTGCAGCTTCGTGCTCTTCGCTTGCTCATCCCCCCCCTGCCAGCCACACGCCAATGTACATGCCTGGCCCAGTTACCTGCAGAGATGCTTTCGGTTTGGCCAGGCTCCCCCCCCCCATCTTTTGCTAATATTCACTTGATATTTTTTGCTATTCATCATCTGATTATTTTTTTTCCTGTCCCCTGAAACAGACTGCAAATGCAAATCCTGCTGTTAGGATTGTTGAAGACAACAAAAATTTTTTAAAAAAAGAAAATCAGAAGGAAAACATAAAACTGAGAGGCAACTAAATATCTCCCAGACGGAAAGGGAAAAAGTAAAACTGCAACAGTGGGTTGCAAAAGCAAAATCCATTGAACTTAGCCATCCTAGCAACACATCCCTTTGTTTACAAACCATCTGAAGCAAGTTTTACCCTGCAAACTCCATGGGGATCCTCGATTTCTCTCACCAAATTAACTAATTTATCTCAATCACGCTAAATTCTGGTCATTTGATCTGTCGCTCAAAGTCTGTCCTCCATGTAAATAAAACCACCCTATAGGTTTGATTCCATGGAAGACCGCAAAGAGACAGACAGACAGCATCCCAAGCAAAGAGACAGACAGCATCCCAAGCAAAGAGACAGACAGACAGCATCCCAAGCAAAGAGACAGACAGACAGCATCCCAAGCAAACGGGGCTGCCAGGGCATGCATTCACCAGCGCACCTCTCTGCAGTGCTTTTTATCCAGGAGGATCACTAAGAGCTCACCTTTTGCAAGGAAAAAAAA
>NW_009260265.1:0-535 GCF_000687185.1 Egretta garzetta | reverse complement strand
AGGTGTTTCTCCTTCTGCTTCTCGAAGGACAGCACTGCCCTGGCTATGGCCCTGGCCAGGGAAATGGGGGCTGAAGCTGCCTACATCTCTGACAAGAGTATGACAGTTGGGGTAGGAACCCAGGAGCCCCAGCATGTCCCCCTCTACTCAACAGACACACTGACTTCCAAGTACCCCAGCACCTGGACTGCCCACACACAGCAGTCATACAATAGAATAATTTAGGTTGGAATAGAACTTTAAGATCATCAAGTCCAACCGTTAATCTAACACTGCCATCTCACCACTAAACCATGGCCCTAAGCAGTTTGTCTACCTGTCTTTTAAATACCTCCAGAGATGGGGACTCTACCACCTCCCTGGGCAGCCCATTCCAGAGCCTGACAACCCCTTCAGTGAAGAAATATTTCCTAATATCTAACCTAAACGTGCCCTGGAGCAACTTCAGACCATTTCCCCTTGTCCTCTTGTCCATTGCCAGGGAGAAAAGGCTGACCCCCAGCTCACTACAGCCTCCTCTCAGGTAGTTGTAGAG
>NW_009260264.1:2034775-2039584 GCF_000687185.1 Egretta garzetta | reverse complement strand
CATGGCGAATACCCAAAACACTTCTATTACACAGCTCATCTGGACCTTTCTCCTCCTCTGAAGCAGGCGGGCTCTGAATGACAGGTTATAACCAACAAGTTTGATTTTTTTTTCTAATGTGGCTTTTGCATGAAACTTCTGTTCAAGAGAAGTCCACTCCATGTCACGCAGAGCATCTTCACCCAGCATGAGCGGAGGAGCACTCTTAGCTTAAGACAATTACTGATGGGAAAAGAAAGGAGATGTAGGACAAACCTGGCACCTGCCAGGCTTCCAAAGAACCTGTAAGAGATGCATCTCTCTGACTTTCAAATTTTCCTGCCATGGTTTTCATCTCTTCTCAATTTAAATCAGCCCATGCATCCTCTTTATCACTTAGATTTACAACCGTCAGTGCCTAAGCTGACCAGCAAATTCTTCTCTGTATCAGATATTTAATGATTATGTGACACGATTATGGACTCAGCTGTCAGATGACATTTAAAATCATAGACATTTAAGGCTGTCAGCCCCTCCAATGGCAAAACCCCCTGCAGCTGATAATTTTACTAAATGATGCCTCTCTTTAGTTACAATTTCAAGGAATGATCTGTATGGAGCAGCCCAGGAGTTGCATAGCATGGTAGCAACATTAGAAACTTTTCTGTTATTTATACGCCTGTCAGAGATAATATAAAGATAATAACCAAGAGCCTTACGCGGGGCACAAAAAAATTCCACTGCAACACGAAAAAGATCATTAAAAATCCATTTAAAGGTATATCTGAAAACCTATGTTTTCAGAATAAATCAATATAATCCCCAAGAGTAAGTCTGCTGAGAGATTAACATTTACTGTGCTTTCTAATTGGTATACCCCAGAAAATAGGAGTCGCGTTCTCCCTTCGAACACAGATGTTTACACTCCCCTTACATTTTTATCACTAACGGCAGCAATCTTGGCTGGTGGACAAACAATACACTTCGGTTGCCATTAGGTTTGGCAACCAGCCAAGGAGACTGCTCGCACGCGTAAAATTGCGTTCATTTATGACTGTTCACAGGATTCATTGTCAAAGAGGGTCCTTTCCGAAAAAAGCCCTTCTAGTTTCCTGAAAGTCACTGAAAAAGCCAAGCAAGATACTTCTGCAGTACAGTAATACAGGAGAGGAACAATAATTTTTAAGTAAGTCCCTTTTATGTCAAGTCCTAGTAATTTGCACATGCATTCTCTTTGGATTTTCATAAATAAATGTCCAAAAGATGTAACGTGCTGAAATCTGGATCACCATTTTCATCAGATGCCTTAAGCATCATCTCTCCCCTTTCACCTGAGGTTACGATGAACACCTTAAGCTCTATTAAGACTGAAGAGACTCATCAGGGGCGGCTGAAGTTGTTTCTGAAGGACAGAAACAATGGCAAGTTGTTTCTTGTGCAGGGGAATGTTCAGAAGGACATTCAGAAATTATAAAAAGGCAAAGTTTTGTACTTAAAGCGAAGAGGGTACTTAGAGTAAATGCAATGCATTAGGATATTAGACCTCATTTCCTCTAGACATTCTCTGAACAGCTGAAAGAGACTTAAGGAAATGAGTCAAAATCCTGGAAGATGTTTATACGAGATGAAAAAGAAAACAACATCTGTAAAATCATGTGTCACACACACAGAGCAAGACAATGTGCGATGCTTGATCTCTGCTATGGTATTCATCTTCATGGACAGACAGAAAAAGCTGAAAAGTGCTTAACCTTGAGCAGCTACTGCCTCTCTTTTACAAGATTGATATGAGATTAGATCGGTTGTCGTGTATTGTAGATAAACATATATGCTGTTGAAACTCCGTGATGCCGTGCGGTTCTTGTTTCATCCGGAATTTGTTATTCCTTACCTTCAGATTACACCGGAGTGTTGACTGAAAGTTCAGGCTAGAAAGCAGCTTTCCTTCAAACTACAAATGCGTAATATTTGGTATTTAGACTGACAGCTCCAGATATGCCTTAAAAATCTTTCAAGTAGCTTGCACTAACAAAGAATTATAGTTCAGATAGAAACCCAAAGAATAGAGAGGTATTATTAGAGTGTCTGTCTCACAACAACAGATCAGAGAGAGAAAAGGACAAGTTTCACTATGAGAAACTCCTACGGACTGGAACATGACTCAGATGTTCCTCCTAAGACCTGTCCTAGCTCATGTTTACACGCGCTAAAGACATATCCTTTCCGATTCCACCTGTGTCCTGGTGCAATATGTCCCTTCTGGAGGTGACTCAGGGTCCTTTGATCAAGCCAGGCACCTGCAAAGCAGTGTTACTGTTGGACAATCAACGATAGGTTTCTGGGAGGGCTGAAGTGAGGTGGAAAGCCCACGGAGAGCCAGTATAACCCAATGGTACTACAGCTGCAGTCATCTGTTGACGAGAGGCTCCCTCTTGCAAAACGAGCACATGGAAATGCCTTCAGTCTCTATGAATGGTACATAAACGGGATGCAAATGGGAGTCTCACTTCTTGCCAAATTTATCACATTCTTTATTCTAAAGCCTGAAGAAAAATCACTCACGTGCTTGCTGGGAGAGGGTTCCCAGTTGTATCGGAAGGAAAAAAAGAGCCAAGTATTGAGCAATCTTTGACATTTCCGTTCTGCTCCTGGCAGTGGCCTTGGGCCACATTTCTGCACAGGACAATCTGCACTGCTGCAGGGGAGGGAGGAAAAGAAGGGGAGCACAGAGATGGAAATGGGGGAGTAGGGAGGGCAGAGTACTCAGACGGTTTGCAGGGGTCAAGGCAAGCGACCGAGTGACAGCAATTAGAATCCTCATCAAGTTTAATCTTCCTCCTTCAAGCCTCCTCCCTCCCGGCTGACAGGTAGGAGGGGAAGCATTATGAAAACAGACATTCTTGCCTCTGGGCACAGGGAGAGCCTCTTATTACTCTGCAGCCAACTGAAAAAAAAAAAAAAGGCAAGGCTATATTGATGGATGCTGAAAGGAACTATGTCCAGTCTTCCACGACTGCAGGATGGAGACTCTGGCAGTGTAGTGAGGGGTGGGGGACAGGGTGAGCCTTGAGGGAGAATAGGAGAGGAACGGAGAAAAGATCGTTCTGGAATATTGCATAAAAAGAGGACCAGGCAATCCCCAAATGGAGGGAAAAGTGGAAGCATATTTTAGGATGCAAGAAAAGCAAAAAGTAGGAAGGGGCTGTGGACAGAAGAGACGAGTGGGTTACCCTCCGAGAAGCTACATTAAGCTCTGTTTTCTACATCCTCCTTCCCTATTTGCAACCAAAGGAAGAAGCTCTTGACTAAAGGCCAAAGAAAGGTACTTAATATAAATTTGTATACCGATAAACAACAGGATAGGTCTCAATAGGGACTGTGGGCGATCATCCAGTCCAAGCATCTTCACTGAAGCAAACCCAAAAGTAACCTAGGGTCACGCTAGCTCCAGAGCAATCCAGCACAGCAGATCAGCTCTGTCTTGCCTGTCACTTCCGATGTCCCCTGCGCCCCTGCCAGGACACGAGACATCACTCCGATACCTCCTCTAGCACAGAAGTAGCCCTGAATATTCCTACATCTCTGTGATACTCAGATGATGCACAGACATACCCGGTCGCCTTTTGCAACAGCACGTCGTTTATGCCTACTACACAGCGTACTTTTGTCTATGTGGGTTTGTCTGATGTGGCCCTGAGGTGAAACGGCTCCCACAAGTAAGCGTCTCAACCCAGAACCAGAGGAAGGATCACAAGAAAGGTTCCCTCCTTGCCTCTCCAGTAGTTCGGAGCTTGCATCTCATGACTTCCAGGAGATGCTGCCAGGCTGACCTGTTTCTCAAGCTTTCCTTAAGGACAGTCTCACCATAGGATGAAGGATAGCCTTCAAGTGCAAGCAAGAAATACGTGAAGTTAAGAAAGTTGGTGGGTATGAATCACTTCAACTTTTTTTTTTCTTTTTTCCTCCCGAGGAATAACCCATTGGTAGGAGATTTTCCCATCCCCGTGGGCACAGCACTAGCATTTTGCAGAGGTATGTGGGTATTTCTAAATAGGAAAGTCCAAACTGTCAGAGATCACACTCTAGTTCAGATTATCAAAAAACAAAAGGGAGAAAACTCAGAAAAGTTACCCAAACAAAACTATTAACAAAATGCTCATAAATCAACTGCTGCCCCCTCTCACATCCCAAAGTAAAGTGCTTACAACGAAGACATGTACACAGTCAGTACAGTTGGTTCCTGGTATTTTCATTTTATTTGCTCCCAGCAGAATGGGCAGCGACTTGGGGTGCCCTCCCCGGCCGCTCTCACGCAGGGTGCTCTGCAAGGCTCCTCTCTGTTGGTGGCAGCAGACGTTAAAACACCTAGCACCTTGCATCGCTTCCCCGGACCTCCTGCTTCTTCTTCGCCAAGTAGCAAAATAACCTTTCACGTCACCCGCTCACCAGGCTTCGGTGCGTAGGGCCAAATTCCTCCCTGGGTGCAACTCCTCCAACACTAGTAGCGATCTCCTTACGCACCTTCCTCTGGAGACCTCCAAATGCCTCTCAAGCCTACACTACACGCCCTGCGGACCAGCTGCACGGCCACTCCGAAAGCCATGTGCAAAGTTGCCCGGCGCCGCAGCCAGATGCTGTATTTAAAACCACTAAGCCCTGTGCGGTGAGGTTCGGCAAGGAAACCCCCTTTTACCAAGGAAGCGAAAGGGGGCCTTTGCATTTGTACCCGACACACCGAAGTTTTGGCACGGGGAGGCCTCCCGGGAGGCCTGAGGAGCACCGCTCGCCCTCCCCTTCAAGGCGGGGGAGCGGCACTGCCGGAGCGGGCTC
>NW_009260264.1:2004364-2033855 GCF_000687185.1 Egretta garzetta | reverse complement strand
CCCGGGGGCAGCGGGGGCCGGGGCGGGGGAGGTGGCCAGACTGGGCACGGGAGCCTGGAAACAGAGGCAGCATCCCTCAAAGGGCAGGTACAAAGCCTCTCCAGCGCTCAAATCCTCGACCAGTAGCTCCGGGAGGTGTCACAGCAGAATCTACGTGCACCGAAAGGTAACGCTTCTGCCCTGGCTCACACCGCTGAGCTCTCAAACCGTGCCCGCTCTGGGCTGTCACCTCCTAAGGGTCAGTCAGAGCACCAGGAGTGAGACTTTAAGTATACGCCCTGACACAAAAGGAAGGATTGAAAGAACTGGCTGGTTTGGTACGGAAAAGAGAAAGCTGACAGGGAGCTTAAACATGGAAAAGATTCTTACAAAGAGGATTGTGAGCAATTGTTTTTCATGTCTCTCAAGGGCAAGATAAAAAATAATCCATTTAGTTCTCAGCACAAAAAAAAAAAAGAGAAATAGCTTAAATGTTAGGAAAGCACTTGCAAAGAGTAAGGAGAATTTAGTCTACAAATGCATTGCAGAGAAGAGGTGGTGGAATCCCACAGCGGGAGTTTTTTAAGCACCGATGAGACAATTGACGAGGAGGATCTGGGAGCACTTGCTTCTGTAGCTGCAGAGCTGGAGCAGAGCTGCTCTTCGGACAGAAATAATACAAACTACAGAAATGTCTGCCTTCAACACCGCTTTGTCAGTCAGCGTCACTTGCTGCCGAGGTGACAGAACAGTACAGGGGTGGTCCAGGCAAAGGAGTCGTCCATGCATTCGCCAGCTGCCCTCTGCCCAGGCATCCACGGGCAGCATGCTAGCAGGCAGGTGGGGGAAGGACACACGGACTGTCAGAAAACCCATACCAACCCTTCTGGATGCACAGAAAGGTGTAGGGGACACATGGCAAAACCTTCACCAGTGGAAAAGCATAAATGTAGACTTTTTGAAACGTGTCGGTACAGATCAGAAAAGTTACTGAAGGTGAATTATTCCTTTTTTTTTTTTCTTTATCTTCTTTTCTTTTTCACTCCTGTCAGATTTTTTCCAAGGTTAATAGCACTGTCCCATATGGTCCAGCATGAGATGAAAGTCTTGTCTTATATGTTTAAAATGGCTCTCTCCATTTCTTTACTCTCTTTCATCTCTGACAGCCAGTCTCTTTTGATGGGTGAATCCTTCCTCTGCTGCGAAATGGAATACATTTTTGTTAGCACACCAACAATTTCAAAATCAAACATCATTTTAAAATCGTATTTCTTACTAGGTGCTAGCCTCACCAAGTTAATTCTAGGTAGAGGGAAAAAATAGCTCAAATATTTAAAATTTTAGTGCACTCCAGATTTTCCAGGTGTCTTTGGGTTTTGTTTTTGTAGGAGAAAAAAAGGGAGTCGGAAATTTTTTATATAAATACTTGGAGCATTTACAGTTTAATTTCTTAAAGACGCAAAGGCAGCGCGCAATATGCAGCGAGAGGCTCCCACTGAAACATTATCAAGCAACATGTGATGTTGTTGTTGTGACAGGTTTCTCCCTGTTCTTCTTGATTAGTGCTCTTTCGGTTAGTGGCCTTCATGTCCTGCACATCCCCGATCACATGAAGCCAAACTCCACGTGGCCCCGCATCATGTGCCTCGTTTGCACAAGCATTAGCTAAATGTTAGACATCTCAAAATCAGAGTGGCAACAATATTCTCCGTGTACTTTGCCTGGCTATAAATAGGCTACAGTAAGTGGGAAACAAAGGTGAATTGGTTTTAACCTTGCCACTTCATTTATTTTTAATAATCATAATGATAAATGCAGTTGCCCTTTCCACCTCTGCCCAATGTATCGCACCAAATGTTGTAAGTTCTTCTGAATGCTCTCATCCATATTCTGTTTGCATTATAGAAGAAAAAGGCATTTTCTTCAGCAGTGGAGGATTCTCTTAGGTCTCTTTTCTACCTTTGTCCAAAATATGTGAGCTTAAGCACAAAAGGGTCTGCTCTGCATTTGCAGCCGACCTCACATGTTCCTCTCTTCAGTCGTCACTATGGTACTGAGGCAGGGTGTTAGGACAGGTAATGCCATCTCTCCTCACTGTCTGCTGGAACCATCTTGCAGTGAGTGGACATTTCGGGGGGGGGACACAAAAAAGAGAGAGATCTACAGGCTTTGGAGACAACAGATACAGTTTTGGAGCTAAGAATTTGGAGCTAAGCTTGGGGAAATATATCAAACTTTGTATTTGGAAAGTTCACTTCAGTTTGGAATCCTTGAAGTGATTTAACATTTACGGACCAGCTCCACTGGGCAGTCAATTCCAAAGATTGCTTTTACACATCCATGGGACTGCTTACTGGAGTAAACACTGACTAGATCAATAATATTGGTAAGATTAAGCTAATGTCATTGAACAACCGGTGCCCTAATGAAGGACTTGCGTTACTTCTGTATCTGAATGAAAATGCACTTGGAAATTAGCTAGTTCGATAGCTTCAAACAGTTTATTTGTCAGGGCTATGAAAACCTTTTTGTTCTAAATCTTTACAGCGTAAATAATCCGTGGGATCTGCTTTATCTATGGCACGACATATCTAATGAGAGGAGAGGCAAATACGCTTCTGATACAGCCAATCCATGCCAGCAAGAATCAATGCCAGCCTCCTGATAAACCCTGCAATAACTTCTTCTATAAGGTTAGAGTTTCCTTTTCCTAAATTGCAGATTGATAGATCTTAGTCTGGGGCATCACTGTTGCGTATAAACTGGCAGCCCCAGCAAGCCAGGCAGCTCCAGAATTAACTCCTCTGTGATTCCTGCAGGCTTTGAGGAATTACGAGAGTTTGAAACGTGTATCGATTTACCAATGTTGTTGTAAAAGCTATCTAATCATTGGCATAAAAGTTTGTTAAGCTTTTTAAAAGTGAAAAGTGGTTAAATTTCTGCTTTGTGCGCTCATCTAAAACAGCATTTCTGAAGCGTGGCTGTCAGGAATGTCATATGACCACCGTGCAAAAAATATATACTCAGCACTCTGCTGTACCTTAATTTTAATCGACAAAACCATAGCTGTGAATTTTCCGAGCCTCTTGTTTATTAATAAAAAAAAAAAAAAAAGTGTGAAATCTGCTGGCCTAAACTGTTGTTACGGCAAGGTATAATCCAGCTGGACATATTTTCTAGAAGCCTTGAGTTTTCAGGATGTTCCATTGCCTTTAGTTTTATTAATTTCCAGTCTCCTACATCCACACAGTGGCATGTAAGGGTGGGCGAGTGGAGAAAACTGGTAGTGTTTGATAGGCATATGTTTTAAGACTTCAGCTGTCGACGGTAGGATTTTAATGTCTCCCACGCAGTTTAACTGAAGGAACTTCCGCTATTTTTAGCAGGGATGATGCTAAAATTAATGCAGAACAAGTGGACACCTTTATCTCATTCCCCCCCGGAATATGATTGAATCCATTCAGTCTTAGTAAAGTGGGAGGTATCGCTTTTTCCCTTTTAATGCAATTTTGTGAAATACTCACTAAATCCCATTGTGCCCGTGATCTTAAATCAGCATTGCTATCCTACTTAATTAAAGAGTTTTCCAGCATCGAATGTCAAGAGCCGAGATACAATCATCATTGAAGCTTGAAATATATGCTGTTTTTAAAGACATCTGGTATTATCACATGCGTAGCACACTATTGTAAAAACTCTCTTATCAGTATAAGCTTAAGTGGAAAATAAAGGCGCTAATCTTCTTGATAGCTTTTTTTTTTTTTAGTTTATAGCCTGCAATCTTACTAAGAAAAGAGATTTGTCTTTATGAACTGCCAAGTACGGTTCTTGCCTTTATCGCTTGCTGCTTTATTCGCACAGGCCACCGTTGAGAGCTGACTCCATGCAGCAACTTAGGTCTTTTCAAGTGTTGTTTTGTCTTACTTCATTTTGTTGCTATTTGGTTTTGGTTTGGTTTTGGTTTTGGTTTTTTTTAACGAGTTTAACATATCAAAATAATTGCTGAGGAACAGCTGGTTTGGCTTCCTCAAAAGCGTTCTCCTTTCCCAGCTCGCTGCTCTTCCCATCCTTCCCTGGCCTTTCCACGCGTGGCGACTTTGGGTTGCAAACCTGGAGAGCCATGTCCTCGCCTCCTCTGCCTGCTCCCAACAGGATATTAATGCCTCGGTTGCTGAAAACTTATCCAGGCTCTGCATCTCATGACAAGAACTAACTTTGCTTTGCTGTTCATAAAGAGTCCTTCTGTGTTTTCTCACAGTGCTTTGCCGTATCTGAAATCTGAATAAATGGCTAGAAGAGGGGTTTTGTCAGGCGTTTTTCTTCTGAGGTGATTAAAGCCACATGAGAGCCAGTTGACTGCTTTGGCATTTTTGTTAAACTGCACAATTTTGCGTATGGATTTAGGGATCAAATAGGAAGAAAACTAAAACACAAGCAAAAGACCTGCCTTGATTGAGATGATATATGTCAAAAGTGTGATGTGGAGAACAGGATGCTTGTCTGGTCTGTGTTCCCTGTGTTCCCATCTACTGATAAACTGAAAAGCTTGTTTGTTTTATCACGTCTTGTTTGTTGCATCGCCTCTCAAAGTATCTTTCCTTAACCTATTTTAATTTATCATTATTTAGGCGTGACAGAAATTGCTTGGATCCTTTTTTTGCCTTGCAAGGCATCTTCAAAGTTCTTTAGGTCTCACTCGGTTTACATCTTTGTGTAAGTTTGCAGAAATGTGTCAGTTCCCCTTTATCCAGCTTTAAAACTTCTTGCTAACCTGGGTTGTACTTGGGGCCTCTCTTGACTCCTCCCGCCAGCGCTTCTCTCACATGCCTGGCCTGGAGCATTCAGCATTTGTCAGGGGACCATCATATGAGCCTCCCGCTCTCTCCCGCTCCCATCCTCAGTACCCGCGCTGCCCACCTCCTCGTCAGGAGCAAGGCAGATTTGTCACAACCCTGCCACCTCATGTGGAACAAGGATATCAGTGTCTGGCCTTAAAACCAACTGCCATTTATTAGAGTCAAAGCATTTCAGAGAAGACCATTCTTAAAATAGTAAATGGGCTGCACATGTGACCCATTTACTATTTTTCTTAGAAAGACCAAGAAGTCTGGTCTCCCTATCTGCTACTCCGCAAAGCTTGTCTCAGTTTCTGCTCAGTTTTGTTCAATTCCCAGATGGCCATGGGCAACTGAACTTCTTAGAGACCAGGCACTTTTTAGGTGGCATCTCCATCTTTGGGCGGGTAACTCCCAGCTTTGGTAAAGCCAGGCTTGCAGTTTGCTGCAGCTGGATGAAGTATCCCCAGAACTAACAGCTTCTCCATCGCCTCCCATTTTGCCCCTGCAACTTTTTGAGTAACCTCTACTAAAATAAAATGCTGTAGACGTTGTTGCCCTTCTGTATGGGGTAGGTAACCCTTACCAAGGCAATGCTGCGGTGTCTTAGGGGACTCCACAGCAGGTATGTACATATTTACGTTTTCATTACAATCTATCTTCACAGTTCTTGGTAACCAAAAGTCTCTAAGAGATTATTTTCCTATCAGTCTTACTCCATTTCCATACAGCTATCTTGTACTGCCAGGGGCCTTTGGGGCTTTTTTTTTTCAGCTATGTATATTTGCAAATGCAGTGTATATTATAATCCCCAAGCCCACAGTGCTGATAGACGGCAGGAAAAATGTACACACCACTGGGAGAGTAAAGGGCAGTCAAAGGTGCCTCCCCATTAGGAAGGTCATGCCCATCGCATTTATCATCCAATCCTCTATTTTCTTTCCACCTGTAGAAGTTTTTTTCAGTCTTTTTGATAAGGGGTTTCAAACTGAGATGGTGCAGTCACCTTTGGAAATTTCTGTATGCAGCAGTTATGTAGCATAAGTGAGCTTTTGCAGACACTTTCAACCACCTCCCCAATGGACACTGGCTGGGAAGGATGGGAATTGCACCTTGATGAATTTGCATTTTGATGACTTAGTTTGTCTGGGCTGGATAATGGGAAAGAAAAAAATCAGTTCATGAAGATACCTGGGAATGAAAATGGTATTTGTCCCTGTGAGACGGGTGTTGTAAAGCCTGCTGGTATTAATGAAATCATCTAGCTTTAGAAGGCTTGTGAATTTGGACCTTAAGAGCCAATATTCTATTAAATGAGATGGCTGCTTCTCCTTTTTTCTCCTCCTATTCTGAGTTTAAGCAGATTTAATGGGGCCATATCAGTTCAGCATGCTCAAATTCAGTTAAATGAGTTTTAGGATATGTTTTCTGGGACCATTTTCCTATTTTTTTCCTCAGTTTTTTAGGGAGTTGATATTAAAATGATGCATTCCCCAGATGTGTGCATTTTTCTGTACATCTCTGTCTGATATGCAATATAAGCAACTGCATTAGTGTAAAAAATATGTTCTAAAGACCATATCTGGTTTTGTCCTGGTGTGTTCAGCTGATTCCTTCTTGTGTGTTGTTTCTCCTCCTGAATTCAGTAGCGCTGCTATCAAACCCCTAATCCCAGCTGCCAACCCTGCATAAGGCGAGGCTTTGGCTTGTGTACAACCTCCCGCGCTCAGGGGACTCTGCTATTAGGAGGTGACCCCCAGCAGCAGCACCAAGGTGCGTTCTCAGAGCTCACCAGCTCTTTGCACCTGCAGTGCAAATGCTCTGCCTTCACTTCTGCCTGTCCTAAAGCTTACAGATGTTTATATCTAGGGACACGGTTTAGTGGTGGGATGGCAGGGTTAGGTTAACTTTTGGACTTGATTATCTTAAAGGTCTTTTCCAACCTAAATTATTCTATAAGTCCATGATCTTGAAGCCTCCTTCCCTGCCCCAGGTTCTTTAATTAACTGCCTATAAGAGCCGTCCCCCACCGATAGGCAGCTGCCTTGGAGACGGAGCTGTTGTCACCTGGCAGCACACAGGACCAGTTTAGGATGGGGAAGTGTCCAACTAAAACTGAGATTTGGGATTCTTTGGGGTTCACATAGAGATTACGGAGCATCCCTTTGCCATCTGCTCCTTGCTGGAAATAATGAAAATGTAAATGTCAGTTTTGCAGCTTATGAGCCTGTTACCCCTCTAGGCATACGGCCTCTCTTGCTGAGGGGAAGTCCATCCACTGGGACTCGGCTTTCACAGCTGATGGCGTGGTTGCTGTGTCTGCCTCCACCCTGAGCCACTCTTGAGTCATTCAGGCCTCCGTTTGTCACATCGGTTTGCAAGACACTGGCCGTGAAATAGGCTTAGGAAGGTCCTGACCCTTCTCTGCCTAATTCTGTCCCCTGCTGTGGTACTTTTTCACTTGCTAGCTCTTTGTTTTGCTGCCACAGCTATTTTGAGGAACCACAGAAAAGGTTATTTTTCACCCCTAATCTAGCCCATGATCTGGTTTACTGTGTAGTTTTGCAAGCAGGTCTACTGCCAAACTGAAGGAAGAAAAGCGATGAGAATGAGCAGCAAGAAGGAACTTACACTGGTTTGCTGCCAAAGCCAGCACCTCACAAAAGCAAACCCTTTTATTCTACAGGAGCTGGCCTTTAAATACCAAAGCAAATGCCATGATGCCTCCATCTGGAGCCAAGTGTGAAGGTACTTACAGGTAATTTCCCCATTGTAGGTGGATAGCCCGGGCAGTTTAAACAGCAAAAGGCAACACTAGGAGTGGATATCTTGGAGCTATTTCCCCTGCCTCACATCAGCTGGCCAGTCGTTCTGTGCCCCACTCCAGGCTGCTGCCACCACCGCGCCTTTATTTATCCTTCTATTCAGTGTTATTCCAGGTGTCGGTTACAGGTGCAATCTGTTAAATGCATGATCCCCAATGTGTTGCTGGCCTTCTCTGCGCAGCCCGCATATGGCCCATTGTTAAGGCAGACGCCAGCCCAGGAACAGCTTGCTTATCTCGCTACACCTCAGAGAGCTCTTCTCTCCCCAGCTTTTGCTTGAGTTCATGTGTCAGAAGCAGATCATTTGTTTGGGGCTTTGGGGATGAAATTAGTGTAGCAATTAGGATGTGGCTGCAGCAAACGTCCACTCATTAGTCCATGACAACGTGCACTGGATTTATGACAGTGACAAGAAGTCAAAATAACACGGTAGAGTAGCTCCTTTCAAAGGCAAATTTAACAGGTGCTGTTTGTTGAATATGAGTCAGAGTCTCAACCTGGGGTTAAATCTTGGGGCATTATTATCTGTAGAACCTCAGTGCCACGTTAGTAATTCTCACTGCACAACCACTGTATAGCCGATAAGCAGAAATATACAGAAAATGTTGTAAATGATATTTAGAGTTCTTTCATCTTCTTTCACAGATGATTTCTCAGCTTCTCTAACATGATCATATGATGAAGTATGAGTCATTTTGACCCTTGAAAGCCTGGAAGAACATTAGCATCTCAAGTTCCTTTCCAAACACTTCAGAAATCTTTCTGCAAACAAACACTGGAGATATCCAGAACTAGCAACACATCACAGCCCTAGAGTTAATACTTGGCTGATAGTGTCAGCCACCGATAGAACAGAAAGCTGCAGCCTATGTTCAAAGCAGTAAGAGGGTTCTGGATCAGCACGTCAAATATCCATTCATTTTGTATTCATGTCCGATTGCCCTCTGGTCAGCTACATCGGATAAAATGTTACTGATTGACAGGTCATTGAGTTTTGCTTCTCTTAGTTCTTCGGTGAAGATAGGGTCCCTATTGAAGTGAGCCAGGTGAGGCCAAGATTCACCTGGGTCTAAGCTAGGGGACTGGGTGCTGGCTATATCCAGCGCAGAAATGCAGGCACCTCTGGAGTGATGGTCACTCAACCTGATGCAGGCAGGATGAATTATCTTCTGGAGGTGTCCCCTTTCTCCTCAGAAGGAATCTAGGCAATTGATTTAGACAGAAACCTCACTTTTAGGTGGCTGAAATTATGTGAAAGTTGCATATGCTGTTTAGTCTCAAAGGTTAACAGGCATTTCCTTTAGATGCCTAAAAAACAATAGGGTGGATGAATACAGTCAATGAGTTTCCTCTGTAAATAAAACTAACAAGTCAGAACAAACAAAATATTTAGACATGGAGACTCAGCCACAGGCACAGATCTGTCTAGATCTTGCATTGCTAGCAGCTATGTTGCATATCGCTTCACCCTTTTCAGCTATGAATGGCACAGCCTTAAACAAGTCTGCAGGTCTCCTTTCTCAGTGGGAGAGAAAGGACCCTGCAGCTGCCATATGGCACTGGGATTTGGGAGCCCCCTTGCACTGCCCCACTGGAGATCTTCAGTGAAGTTGCTCTGTGCCACAGTGTCCCCAGCGATAAAGCACACTGACCTCCTTTGCAAAATGCTTTGTGCTCGGTGGCTGATGAGGGCACCCTAAGGGCTAGGTATTAGCCTCCCAAAGCAGTTACCGAGCATCTCCAGTGTGTGCAACGTTCATTTCCAGTGTGCCTCTGGGCCTCGTTAGCTGGCTGCTACGTATTCCTCCCTGAAGCTCCTCTCCTTTCTTTGCAACAAAACCAACATAGCACAAGGGCCGCGGGTTGCAGGCACCCTCTCACTCAGTTTCCTACCAATACCTTGCCTGACCTTCATCCTTCCATCAGTGGTGATGTGGAGTGAAGAGTATTTCGTGATGGAGTCAGCAAGCCCAGCAACTGCATTTGTAGGTGAATTCCTCTACTGGTGCATGCTGCCATGCTTAATCCTCCAGGAGTACTTGTAACCCCATGAGACAGGGTGTAGCTGGGTGTTTGTAAGCTGGACCAGCAGCAGTAGTAGGTACCAGAGCCTTCTGCACGCCTGCATTACCGTGGTGCCCCAGAAGCCACTTATTATCAAACTGGTTGTGCTGCTGTCACTCGTGCTTGGCTCTCTCCCCTCCGTTGTGCTAGGCAAAGCTGTGTGTGGCCATGTCGTGGGTCCAGGCAGGGAACTAGCCTAGCTGAAGTATTGCTATAATACAAAAAAAGGGAGGTGGAGAACAAGGTTGCTTAAATCCACACCTCTGTCAACGAGGTGCATCGTGGACCGCAGCCCATGCAGTTGTTTTCTAGGTCTCCGTTGTCTGCTAGGGCTGACAACTTCTGGCCACTGCCGCTGATAAAGTTTTCAGTTCCTTCAGCTAGACTGTGGTTCCACATAGATTTTTTAATTTCCTTCTGCCAAAGATGTTTGAGATAAATTGTGGCTCCTTTTTCACAGACATACTGAAGGAGACACAGGGAATGCTCTTCTGCGCTCATCTGCACCAAATCTACCGCTGGCAGATGCAGAGCATCCCCAAGCAGGATGTGCTTTCAGGCAGGGAAAGGGTGGGAAGATGGCTCCCCAAGAAGTCCAAAATACTATGGGATTGCCTTTCCTACAGCTGCAGCAAGGGTGTGGTCTCAGGAAGCTCTGGGCAACAGGCAGGCAGCGTTACATGTTTCAGCAAGGGATTTCCTCCTAGCACCAACTCTTGAGCGTACTCCAACGTATGTCCAAAGCTCCCTGGCGGGCTGGGAGCAGAGCCTTAGTGCTACCGGTGCCTTGTCCGCGTGATCCCCTTTGCAGGGGGTATTACCAGAAAGCTGTTACCCCTGGCTGTATGACCTATTTATGCTGATGTCACTACATTAAATAACATCGTCAGAAGTAAAGCTGTCTTGGAAGGACCATGGAAAGGAACCATTTGTGCACAAACTGCTGGTAGACATTACTACATTCTCAGACACCGTGTTTCTGAAAAGACTCAACCTATATGTTATGTTTTCCGCAGACAACTTTAATTCATATTCATTCACAGGCTTCTTGCGCTGTTTGATTGACTGCGGCTGGATAAAAAGGAAAATGTTTGCTAACTTTTTTTTCAGCCAACTATGCAACGGTATCTCAATTTTAACAGCAAGCATATCTTTAGAGAGCATCTTTTTGTTAAGCAAATTATTATAGATTGTGCCCAATCTATAAAAGAGCAGTTTCACTGTTCTTCTGATTCTCTTTTACTTTAATCTGAACATTTATAAGACAAGATATCATTTAGATGTTCAAAATAGAACCGTATTTTTGGACCGTGACATCAGTTTTTATGCCATTTCACTCTATTTTGAGCTACAATTAAAAGTTCTTTTTTAAACAAACTGTATCTAATTTCTGTGCTAAATCAAACCAGGCAGTGGGGAATGTTTTTACTTTTAACTAGAATGTCATTAGAGTCAAGACATGCAAGTACAATGAGGAATTGTAAGACATCTCTAAAAAAAAAATGAATTGACTGCAAAGTCTTTGTCTACACCAGAAGTTGGGGGGGGGGGAGGTGTTGGTAGAGAAATGCACCAAAACAAAGTGATTTCCCACTAGAGCTTGTTCCAGTTTTCTGAACAGAAGTAGCAACACCAAGAACAATTTTGCTAACCCAGCAGTATCTGCAGCATGACTGTGTGGCCAAGAGCTGTGCATTATTGACTCCTCCTTGACATAATTATTCCCGCAAAAATTTTGGACCCATCTAATGCTGTGGTTAGGAGCTTAAACCAACAGAATTAGCTCAGGAGTGACATTCATTTTTACACACAGAAAGAGTATGCAGAAAATGTGCAACAAGTATGCTTTTCTTGTCGAATATTGAGTTTGTAAATAGACCGATATTCCAGTTATTTTTACAAAACTACATGATGGGCCTAAGTTCCTTTACCATATGCCTTCAAAGGGCCACACATTGCGTATACATATAAGTTATATATAACTTTTCTATTGCTTCAAACTTATCATTGCTCTCGGAGGGTACAGGCCATGGCAAAACTGAAGTTTTGCAAAGCAACTTGCTTTGGGGGTTTGCTAGGCAAAGGAACAGCGTGTGACCAGTGTCTCTCGCAGTAACCAGCACTGCGGTTTTCACACTCCGCTAGCACAGGAAGGTTAAACTGCATTTAGCTAAAATCCTCCAAAAATTGTTTGTGCAGGTTCCTTGGCCATTGATGACCCAGGTCAAAAGTCCTGCCCCTGTGGAAGTATTGTCTTCAGGCCCCAAAAAAAAGTTAAGTGTTGAATTCCTCCCCCGGCTGGTGTTAAAGAAATGGAGCGTTACCTGTGACCCAGGGGGAGGCTGTAGTTACCTGCAACTGTGGTGTCTCTGGCACTACTCAGTGTTGATTGAAGACTGAATATGAGCTAAATGAGAGGCACATGGCTCTGCTCAGTTAGCTGTAGAAAGACTCAAATATTCAGAGCCTAAAATTGCAGTCTTAGATCTCTACCTTTAATGCAATCCATGGCTCACGGGGAGGCTGACAGGGCTTTCCAGCCTCTCCTTTCTCATTCCCAGCCTCCCATCCACCTCCCCAGCCCCTTCCCCTGTTAATTTAAACTTTCACAAGCTGAAAGTGGTGAGGACTTTTCCCAAGTTATTTCATCTCCTGATAAATATGAACAACTTCGCAGGCATTGCGGGCAGGACGCTGCTGTGAGCTGAATGCGAAGGACTGCTCCCATCCTGACTTGGAGTGTACATCCAAGTAGGAGAAAGTAAATCCCTCTATTCCCAGTGTGCCTAGAAAATCTGCATCTCTGCTAACCCTAGGAAATCTCTCCCAGACACACATGAATTGCCTTCTTTGTTTGACCTGTTTGCTATCTATTAAGCAGAGGAGACTTCCCCCAGTTTCTTTTTGGTCTCTTTCATCTTTTCTTTTTTTTTTTTTTTTTGCTTCTATACTCCATTATAAATAAGACTTTCCTAATTATTTCTGATCTAACCCTTTAAAAGTTTCATGTGATGATGACACAGTAAGGAAATGAAAGAAGGAAGATATATTTGTGAATTGATCTGGTCACCCTCAGGCTTTGAAGTGGGAAAAATTTAGGTCTAGGCAATCCATTTCTGATGTAAATGTTTCAGTCATATATCTGGAGCCCCCATTAGCGAAGGGGCAATCTGTCATAGGTTCTCCCTATATGAGATGCTTTGTGCCCTTGTTCTGTGAAGAAAGAGTTGTAAACACTGGAGGTGACTGTTAAAATGAGGGACTGAAAACACCACTAATAATGTTCATTAACAGCAAGAGAATTACTTTTTTTTTTTAATGTAAAAGGGAAACGGAGAGATTTGGTTTTATTGATATCTGCAAGATAAATAAAAAAAACCCAAACCAGCCATTAAGTCTCCAGACAAATATATTTCCTTGCAACACAAGATGTGTAATTCCATGGAAACAAACACACAGGCATAAACTGCAAAATGCTGGGGGGCATTTTTAACTTATCAGCATAGGAAAGAGGGAAAGTAAGTATAAATGTCACAGAAGCTATAACCAAAATTAAGAGAGCATGCATTATGTTTAAATCTTACGGATAATGTGCTAAAGATTAAGTTGCATACTAATAACACACAGCACAGACTTTAAAGCGGCAACACACAAATCAGATTAAAAGAACAAAAAATAGTTCAGTAACATAATATAAATTATGATCATATTAATATAGACCTGTATCTGGTTCAATTCCTGTTCCCATTTTTAGGAGGCTGTTAATTAAGAAACTATGATATTAGTCCCATTTTTCTAAACTGCAAACAAAACCCAAGGCCGCAGTTGTGTGTGAGAAGGAATTAACCTCTGCAAAATCCCACTGGACACATTAGACAGACAAAGTTTACTAAAACTGATGTCAGGTTATAGAAATAACGATCCTAGCAGATACTCTCCTCGCCGATGCGCTTTGACAGCGTGGTTTCATTGTTAGTACCATAGGACAGAATTGCGGGAGCTTCCCTGTGGGAATCCCGCTGCAAACCTCAAATATGAGCATGAACAGCTGAGTTTCTGCCGGGTTTGGTGACCCTGCAAAGAGCTGCTGCGAGCTCACTCGAGCTTGGAAAGCAGCGCTGTCCTGTAAATGGCTTACTGATCATTTGTCCTGGCCTTTCGTACCCCTGCTGCAAGGTTGGAATAAAGGAAGCTGATAATTACATCTATTCCTCCAGATGTGACGGTGGAGCCTGTGGGCAGGCGTATTGCTCGAATCTCTTTTGCTCCAATGGGTTTAAATTTTATGGGGTCTTTTTAATGAGTAGGACTGGCGGCTGCTGCCAGGAACATAGATGTGTACATGGAAAGGTGGCAGTAACTGTGCGTGTGAACCACACGGCATCTCTCCTCGCTTTTTTTTTTTTAACTCCTGCACCAGAAAGGTCACATTTTGAAAGACTTTCCATAATTCCTAGGTAGAAACTAGTGAGGAGAGGCTCTTTCCAAAAGCCCTTCTCAGACTACAGGTAGAGCCGTGTGATGCTACACAAGGCTGGACTCTGGCCCTCTGAGTCTTGAGGGTAAGGCAGCAAGCCCCAAGTCCAGCGTTCGTTCCAACACAGGACCTGAGAAAAGCTTGGTTAGCTTCCAAATTCCTACACTTTCCTGCCTGTTAAGCTGTCATACATCTGGGGCGGCTTGATTCTGCAGCATCTATCTCCTGCAGAAATTTCGGTAAAGAAGCTGGAAGTTACCTTTCTCCCCCACTTGTCTGGAAAAGGCACTGAACTTCTGATTCTAACATGTGCGGCATCATAGTGTGCTGGGGAAGATCCTCCGGGCATTCGCAGCTTCTTCAGGCGCTGTCTGTCATGTTTGGATTCTGATACGCTGTAATTTATTAACTTTCCCTCTGCATATGTCGTGTGTCTCCAGCAGACCTAGTTTTGGAGGAAAACTTTACAGAACGCTTTTTGTAGGTATCTCTAAAATAATAAGGGTTTCAATCAAAGGGAAGGAAAAGGTGGGAGAAAAGTGAACTTGCTGCAAAGTTCAAAACGTTTCCAGCAATTACTAGCAGTTTTCCAATGCATCTAAGTGTTGCAGTATGAATTATGTCTTCAAGCAGTTCTTGAGCCTTCACAATACAGATTTTCAGGTATATTTGTTTATGACTGGGGCTTACTGCATAATGCAAATAATGTAGCAATACAAAAACCGTGAAGCATGACATAAAACATATGATTAATGTCAAGCTTACAGATCCAGCATCTGCGTGATGCGTCCTCAAAGCGCCCTTCGCCTCTGAGTTACACATTTGAGATCAGGAAGACGTAGCCTAATTTTCATTATCTTTAGATGCTCAGCGGTGTTTAATAAGAATGAAACTTATGCATGCATTTTCTCATGAAGATCAAATCTCGCTTGGGAAACTTGATAGCTTTTCTTCAGTGGCTCTTAATTCTTTCAGTAAATTAGCAACTGAAGAAAACATGGTAGTGGTAATTTAAATTAAAGACAGCGACAACGTTTGATACAGTGCCTCACAAAGTCTTACTCTCAAAATAAATTCACAATAGCTTGGGCATAAAAATTGCTGTGCAAATTGAAAACTGCAAGCCTTAAGCATAACCAAACTGGGCATCTATAATGTTTTCACAACCAAAAAGCCTTTCCTTCTCCATGGGAAAAACTTTCCAAAGCACAGTAATTCTTTGTTTGTGGAGTTGTGCTCCTGACATGAGAACTCAAGGCTTTTTAGAAAAGTTTACAGACTCTGTAACTGTTCTAGGCACGCAATCACAGTATGAGTTCCTATGCTGATGAACTCAACAAAATCAAAATCTCCTGACCTCTTGGGAGTTCTAGATTTGCCAGGATTCTGTTATCTGGAACACCTTGAAGTCTCTGACAGACATACAGTTTATTCTCATTGATTTTTTTTTTTGCTGTTTCAAAATCCCCTACATCAGATTCCCCTACTTGATCCTGTGTGAATTGAATAGAATGACTGTTGATAACACTTATGATAAGTATAAATAAATAAATATATTTTATGCACAGGTTGCCAAGTTTTCAGATGTGTTCTTCTCTGTTCCTGTCTGCATGACTAAAGAGGAGCCCTAATTTTCAAAGGAAGAGCCTTCCAAGCAACCCCCTTTGAACTATGTTAAAGATACTTTAGAAATGCAGGTATTATTAATCACTATTATGTTACTGGACTGCTGAGCATTTTCTGCATCTCCAGAGCCTGTGACAATAAGGCTTAGATGTTCTTCCAGTAGCAATTATACCTTCACACATGTACATCTTTGTAGTTAAACACACTTTATTATGAACATATATGAAAACAGATGTATATTTTCACGTGTAGTTGGTTTGGACAGTGATGCATTGCAGTGATCATGACTTAAGCACATAAAAGATATATTCCTCACCTTTGAAATGTTCACAGAATTACTCAGTCCCTTCTGTAATGTAAATAAACAAGGCAAGAACTTCCATGGATAGGCAACACTCCAACCTGGTACAGGGCACAACAGGACAGACCTTCCCAATGCCAGGTAAAGGGCAGGTTACTTCCAACAGAGTTGCAGTGATTGATGTTAACTGCTTGCAATTAAAGAGGCTTTACCTAGAGGAAAAGGCTGACTGCTTTGTCTGGAGAAGTGAGAAAACAAACATTGTGTTCATAAACATTATCCTCCCAGAAAAAGAGAGGAAGGGAAGCTGTCAAGAGGACAATACTTTTGCCCTTGCATTGTAAGGCCCGGAGACCAAAGGGGTCAACCCTTCCTGAAACTGGGAGCTGACTTTTTGACCTCAGAAGTAGTTCAGTGTTTTAAGCTCACCCGAGGACCCTTTATTCAGATACAGGGCAAGTTTGGTGGGGCTGGACATGGAGCTGCATCCATCCCTCTGCCCACCTGGAGACCTCACTGTGAGCCAACTCATGCTGCTCAGATTAGGGATGATGGTTAGGAACAACTCATGGATTAGAGATATCTCAGGAAATGGGAGTTTGCTGTGACTGTGGGATTTTTGAATGTGGACCAACATTTATTAGGACCCCTGTTTGAAGTTTGTTCAGCAATGAGACCCCAGCTGTGAGAAAAGTTGCCAATATGCTTTGTCACTGCTTTTATGGAGTCTGAGACTCCTTCAAATCAGGGTCCCACAAGTGTGTAGCCTTGGGTGCTTCCTATTCCAACTATCTATCTTTGGAACAAGGCTTGGAGGGAAGCTCTGAAGATGGATTTTTCCATGGCTCTAGCATTTATCAGAAGAGAGTTGTTACACAGATGCCCTTTGATGAAAATCTATGGGCTTGCCAGCTCGGTGAGACCACAGTCACGCATTAGCTGTGTCTGCACTCAGAGCTGGCAGGACAGAACGAAGCTCAGCTACAGCAGTTATTCAGCCATCATGCTAGACTCTCAGATGGACTAATTTGCTCCGGTGCAGACCTGGCTATGCCTCTGGGGCTCAGCTACCTCCATGGCTACAAACGAGTGGCTCACAGGCTGAACCAGAATGCATGACAGGGGCCTGGCTGGAGGAGAAGCTTGTTTCAATGAGGCATGGCAAGGCAAAATCATTAGGTGCTTCTTCCCAACCCCCTTCCCACAGCATCTTTGGTGATGTTCATTTTTATGTCTCCCTGTGAGCACCTTCCGTCACTGTCATGGGTTGACCCTGGCTGGACTCCACGTGCCCACCAAAGCTGCTCTATCACTCCCCCTCCTCAGCTGGACAGGGGAAAGAAAATACAACTAAGGGCTCATGGGTCAAGATAAGGACAGAGATTGATCACTCACCAATTACGGTCACAGGCAAAACAGGCTTGACCTGGGGAAATTAGTTTCATTTATTACCAAGCAAAATCAGAGTAGAATAATGAGAAAATAAAAACAAATCTTAAAAACACCTTCACCCTACCTCTCCCTTCTCCCCGGGCTTAACTTCACTCCCAATTTCTCTACCTCCTTCCCCTCCAGCAACACAGGGGGACAGGGAATGGGGGTTGGGGTCAGTCCATCACACACTGTCTCTGCCGGTCCTTGCTCCTCAGGGGGAGGACCCCTCACACTCTGCCCCTGCTTCAGCCTGGGGTTCCTCCCACAGCAGACAGTCCTCCATGAACTTTCCCAATGTGGGTCCTTCTCACAGGCTGCAGTTCTTCATGAACTGCTCCAGTGTGGGTCCCTTGCAGGGTCACAACCCCAGCCAGCAAACCCGCTCCAGTGTGGGCTTCTCTCTCCATGGGGCCACAGGTCCTGCCAGGAGCCTGCTCCAGCATGGGCTTCCCATGGGGTCACAGCCTCCTTCGGGCATCCACCTGCTCCAGCGTGGGGTCCTCCATGGGCTGCAGGTGGAGATCTCCACTGTGGACCTCCATGGGCTGCATGGGGACACCATGGTCTTCAGCAGGGGCTACAGGGGAATCTCTGCTCTGGCACCTGGAGCACCTCCTGCCCCTCCTTCTTGCATTGACCTGGGTGTCTGCAGGGCTGTGCCTCTCACATGTTCTTACTCCTCTCTTCAGTTGCAGTTGCACAGTTTTTTATCCCCTTCTTAAACTTGTTATCCCAGAGGCACTACCACTGTCACTCATGGGCTCGGCCTTGGCCAGCAGTGGGTCTGTCTTGGATCCGGCTGGCATTGGCTCTATCAGAACTACCAAAATCTTGCCATGCAAACCCAATACAGCCACACTCCGCTGATTCCAGTTGATGGTCTTCAGTTCTGTAACATACAGCCTCTTTGATACGATGTGTGGTTGAATGACTTGCAAGAGTGGACAAGGAATGCATTACTGCTTTGTTGCAGGTGGCAAACATTACCTAACCTGCACGTTTCCCTAGCCAGGATAGGGCCAACAACTTATTCATGACCAATGCTCAATGATACTCTCACCAGAATTCTGTTTGTCAGACCCGGAAATTTACCCAATGCTGATCAGCACCTAAAGCCAGTTCTGTGCTGAAAAACATTCATGTAATACTTAACTGCCATTTTCAAGCACTGAATGAGCACTTTACTGTGCTAGCTCTGTCCAAGTGTATTTCATTACCTGAGATACACTTGAGGATACTACCTGAAAGACACTCATCCCTCCCATCCCACCCAATGCTTCAACCGTTGTGGGAGTCTCCTTCTGACCCAGAATTTCTATCCTGGCCCTAAACCATCTTTTTGCCCCACGTGTTTCCACAAAAATTTTCCATGTTTATGAATCCGCCTTTTCTCATGAGAAACTACTTCATCAAAACATTCCCTATGAGCTGCAGTTTTGTTTCACTTGAAAGACAAGCACTATGGCAAGACCTGCATGCTGGGAAATTTTGAAGTCAGATGTCTTGTCTTGGATCTTAAAAGGAGCCATTTTTTGTTTCTTGTACACAACACATAATGGCCAGCATGAAGTATTTGAGGTAAACCGCGTTAAACTAGAATACCTTCAACAGTATGCAACATTTAGCGCTGCCTGAAATGTGACCCAGAGCCCTCATTTTTTTGTTGACTGTCTAGAATAGTGCTTAAACCCATATACTTTCTAAACTCCCCTTATTTGCCTGCAGATAAAATAGCATGTGTGTGTGTGTGTTGGGGAGGCGGGGTTGTTAGCTGTTGACATGCTGGACTGTTGGTGTGTTCGTCTGAGTAGGGGCAGTACAGAAGATGTTTGGCTCTGTCTAGAAACCTGGATATGGTTTTTGTTCTGGACACGTGCTGGCTCCCATGTTGCAAGCAGGGACATGGCTACTCTGACCAGCGAGGCCATGTGCAAGGTTACACCATGTCTTGAAGGAAAATATACCTGCCAAGGCAAGCGGAGAGAGAAGATGGGAGGACAATGCCATCAAAAAGAGGTGTATGACAATGGGGTACCCTCTCCAGATCAAGATATTTGAAATTGTTCAGCTCTGTCTGCTCAAAGTCACAGCTTTGCTGGTAGGTGGCTTGACACTGCGCCAGAGGATACAGTCTTTGGGTGACAGACCTTTGTGTTGGGTACACTGGGGACATGACATAACTCTCATACGGCTTATCTTCATGGACAGTACTACCAGGGTAGTTATATTAACACTCTGACAAAAGTCAAGTGGGCTCTCCTCTTCCAGAGCAAGTTCATTATCTGTGCTGAGATAAGGATTAGTGTCCCCCACCATCACAGTTCACATCTTACTACGACAGACCAAAATACCTCTGGCTTCTCCAAGCAGTTGTCCAAGGCTCCCTTCAGCTTGAGGCACACATCCATTTCACGTTCATAGCATTTTCTATCAGCTTTCACAGCAAAAGGCTTATTTATTTACAAAAATGAAAGACAAGCTAGATTTTGAGATGTGTGTATATGCTGTAGATCAGCGTACCAGCCCAGTCTAAGCTCTCAGAAACAGTGCTAAGCCTTTTATCTCCAAACTGGGCTACATCTGATAAAAGCATTTTGGTCCAGCGTGTGTGCTAATTTGTGCTACTTTAAATCCGGTGATATCACAGCTCTCTTTGCGGACTGCCACTCCAAGCATGGAGCTAGAAGATGTTAAACAGCAGCTACAAAGATTAAACATTTAAAATCAGCAGGTCTGGATAACCTGCACCTGTGATTTTTAAGACAGCTAACTGAAGAGAACTGAGGAGCCGAAATGGTGATTTTCAGCATACTGGAAACCTTCCAGCAGTTTCCAGAAGACTGGAAGAAAGTCAATGGCATGTCAGTATTTTAAAAACCTGTAGCAGGAAGCTTGGATATTACAAGCATATCAGAACTATTTGGAAGCAAAACAAAATGTTGAATTGTGAGTGTAGGGCTTGATTTTAAGGATAGAAATAAAACCGTTTCAAATCAAAATTGGTTTATGGAAAACAAATCCTGTCAAACTAAAATAATATATTTTTGTAATGAGACTGACTGAGTTGGAGACAAGATTTTCTGGTCTCAAACTGTATGAGTGTTCTTATGATCTCAGTTAGTACACAAACACTTCTTGGGTGTTTGAGTGTTGGGGTTTTCTTGAGCTTCTCTTTAACAATGAAGGTGTAAATGATAAGTTCTGGGTTTCTTATTGTTATGAAGACTCTAGGTGTTCACCATTCCGTATGGCATGAATGCCAGGATTGCATGGACTGATAGGAGCAAACCGTTTCATGTTAACCCCCAAATACAAACTTCCATAAACCTGGTACCTGCTCCCTGAGATTCCTTTTCAGCTTAAAATATATCTTTAAAATACACACACATTCAAACAATCAGTTACAAAAGTTATTCAAATAAAGGAAGAAGAAATAGTACTGAATTTTTTCTCAGAAATTCTAAAGCATCAGAAATTTCATGTTTAGACTGAGACTGAAAAAGATAAAGAAATATTTAAATTGCATAGCCAAAACTTAGAGAAATAGCTCTTGGGTTCCAGAATGACTAAACAGTTCTGACAAAACCTTCTCTCCTCAGCTATCAGTCTGAAACACAGGAAAAGGTAAGATCCATATTGCTCACCCATGCAAATGGATTTTTGCATAGATGAGGCAAAAACTAATGAGAGCGGGATAGTGATGGCTTTGATTGCTGCTAGCAGCTCAAGTTATGCAAATAGACACATACTGTTTCAACAGATGAGTAAAGGGCAGTGGCAGGTAAGTTCACCAGTAAGCCTTTGTTTGGGATGTTCTTTCTCATATATTCTCTCTTAAATAGTCAGGCTGTGGCATTATGCTCCAAAATAAATACAACTTAGTCGTCTGCTGCACATCAGCAGCATGCACCAGATGTTTGAGAGCTGTGAATACATTTAAAATGCCATTTTACAGTGTCTGATTATTAAATAGGATGAAAATTTTGGGCTCCATGCAGGAAGCTGCAATGCCTGTCTTATCTATGTGGGATTAATTTAATTTGTGGCAGAATGGCTGCATTTCCCTGCCACCAGAGAACATGGAAGAAATTAGTATGGTCACACTCTTACTGAAGAGGATGGGAACAAGCCTGTGCACTTACTTTCGTAGAGATACTGGGTTTATGTTGGTCTGAACTCACCAGACCTGTAAATTGAGAAAAGGTAAACAAATTCTTGTTAAAATCCCATGTAGACATTTGCTGAGGGAACTGGGGTTGTTTAGTTTGGAGAAGAGGAGGCTGAGGGGAGACCTTATCACCCAACTACAACAAGCAGGGTGTAGCGAGGTGGGTGTTGGTCTCTTCTCCCTGGTAATGGGTGATAGGACTAGGGGAAATGGCCTCAAGTTGCACCAGGGTAGGTTTAGGTTGGACATTAGGAACAAAAGGGTTGTTAAGTATTGGAATAGGCTGCCCAGGGAAGTGGTGGAGTCCCCATCCCTGGAGGGATTTAAAAGACAGGTAGATGTGGTGCTCAGGGACACGGTTTAGTTGTGGAATGGCAGTGTTAGGTTAACGGTTGGCCTTGGTGGTCTTAAAGGTCTTTTCCAACCAAAATAAGTCTATGATTCTATGTGGAATGAAATTGGTCATGTTGTATTTTGATTTAATTCACTGGTGAGTGGAGAAATCGCCTCTAAGTCTCAGCCAAGAGTTCTCACTAGCTGGATGACCCCATGAAATGCAGCCACAGCCCAGTGAACTCAAAGGATCAGGTAATCACAGTCCGAAAAGTTGCTGCTCCTTGGCTGAGAGTTGCCACCATGAACGTGGGAGATGTGGAGTTTATTTCACTTTTCACTGGTCTGGAAAGCTGAGGTCACATCTCCAGTTCCCTAACCACTGCCTGCCACCAGCTGATGACAGCCAAAAGGTGCATGTCTGAGATTGACAAAGTTACTTAGGCACCTGCCTCTTTATCAGCTTCCCATGGATGTCACTGGAGACTGGAGATGGAGCCAAACCACCGTTTGCTGAGGATCGCTCCTTACCTGCGTAAGAAAGGGGTCACTAACATAGCAGTACAGCCAGGACACATGTATTAGCTAATGCTAGTAAAAGAGACACAGCTTATTTCAGAAGAAAGAGAACTTTTGCCAGGACTTGATGATCTTAAAGGTCTTTTTCAACCTAGACAATTCTATGATAGCTTAAATGAATAAAATGGTTGGCTATACTTGCAACCAGGCTCTTCAGGCTGTCCCATTACTCCTGCATTGAGGTGTACCCCACGGCAGCTCAGGTGCAGCGGCGTTAGTGTTTCCATTCAGATCACGAGGGAGCTTTTGAACTGCACATCCCAGTTTATCATGCTTTGTGAAACAGTGTTGGGAAGCACAAGCTCGTTTCTTCTGGGATCAGCCTAAACCAGACGGTGCAGATCAGGAGCACGCCCATGGCATTCCACCCACAAAAGGGGGAACAGACCAGACTAGAGCTAGCCTGAAGCAAAACCTCCATAAACCTGTATATCACAAACATCAGGTTCTTTGCAGCAGAACTGATTTGCTTTGCAGTTCACCCTTAGTGTGCTGCGCTGCTGCTGCTGCAGATGTTGCCCACAGCCCCACACCAACTTGGTGTAGTCTTCATGTCTAAATGTCTCATGTGTAAAACGTGTAAAACAAAATGGTATTTTCTGCCTTCCAGATGTAACTGAAAGAGCTGCATACCTACACAAACTATTCCATATGAAAAAATTTTGGGGACAAAAAACCCCTTCTTCTAATAAATCTTGAAATAAAATGAAGGAATATAGAGTAGAGATAGAGAGGAGAGCAACAGACCACCACAAAGCATGCCTCAGAGAGAAGTCTTGAGTCCCAGCCCACGGACTCTTTTCTACAATGGGCTTGCTTATTCCTCTCCAAAACCCTCAGAATCTCTGACTAAAGGCAATAATTTTCTAATGCGCCTGAGGAACTGGGTAAGCAGATGACAAGCATAACATCCAAATCTTTTTCATCAGGAAAGTGGAGTTTTACATAGGTTTCTTTTTTTTGCAAAAGTGGCTGCTTCAAAAAATGCCAACATTTTTGGGAAGGCTGTAAGTTGGATAAAACTCATGAGATTTTAATTTTTCAGAAGTTTTCAGGCTCTGATCAGTTTAGTGCTTAAAATCTGGGGGAAATGTTAACCAAAAAACCTAGCGTGATTTTCTTTTATGCTTATGCATAAATCTTACTGGGAACAGGATCCATGTTAAAAGAAAACACAGAAGGTCTTTTCTAAAGTGCTACAGTTTACTACAACTGCCACAAAGTAAATTTATGGAAATTTTTTAAGAGCAAAAGAGGAATGTGTGAATTTAGATCCAGAGGTGAAGCAGAATTGGAGGAGGAGGTTGGCAATTTTTATTCCACTTGTAAAGCAAAAATTGAGTGATTTTCAATTCAGATTTTAACGTACATACGTTTTAAAAAACATATCCATTGAAAAACAGAGAGAAAATACGATGTGCTTCCAGTGTGATAGAGGTAACTAAAATCTAGATGCATAAGTCCAAAAGAAGATGTAGAAAAAATACTACACTATTTAGAAAAAGCTAATTGGTGGAAACCTATGAAAATATTCAAGTGATGTTCGCATTCACCGACATGTTATTAGTTAATAGATACATAATGAAAATTGGGATAAGAAGATGGCACTGAAAATCCAAAGCTGTCATTTCTGACACTGCTGTCTACCTTTTTAGCAGCCGTGATTTTGCGCATGGACCGTTCCCTTGGCAGACAGAGAAATCCTTTTTGTTATATTTTTTCTCTCGCCTGCTCTCTGCTTCCTGCCTGCATGTGATGACAAGATGCCATTTCAACACACAGCGCTGAGACGTCTGACAACAGCCACTAC
Organism: Egretta garzetta; assembly: GCF_000687185.1. Lineage (NCBI taxonomy): Eukaryota > Metazoa > Chordata > Aves > Pelecaniformes > Ardeidae > Egretta > Egretta garzetta. Next base: position 2,009,424 of record NW_009260264.1, on the reverse strand, counting down.
ACCGTCCCAGTTTGAGATACTTCCACTGCCAGAACCGGGACACCTTGAATATGAAAACATCCAACCCGTGGTCTAACACAGAAAAGTATTAGTCCAGATGCTGCAGGTGTGGGAAAGCATCACGCTTGTTCGGGAGAGGAGCGGGTGCCTGGCTGCCAGCTGACGTTGTCCACGAAGCTGCGCTGATGCCACTGAGCATGTGGGTCCCAAGGTCTTCCCAGCTGCAACGCAGCGTGAAAAATTCAGAGAGGGTTCTGGTCCCACACGTACCGCCTCAGAGGGCCGGGACGGTCTGGCATGGAAAGCAAGCTTTTTCTTATCTTTCAAGCCACCGAGGTAATGACTTCCACTAGATGCCTTGTTCTGTGTCCATGCAAGTCGATGGCAAAATGCCACATGGTAGGAGGCTCTTCAGAGTTTTATACTGTGAGCAAAAGTCTCTTTTGCAAAAAGTGGTGCTGACTAGTGCTGCTTAATTAATTTTTATTGCTTCGTTAACCCATGGTGTTTATTTGGAATACGCTGAATTGCCTAGCAGTGTTACTTTTTTCTTAACCTGTAATATTGACTGGTGCAGTACGGTTGCCTGCAACTGTAGCGTACATAGCACCAGTACCTCAAAAAGTCAGCAGCTCCCAGCAGTGATGGTCGGTGGCACGATACATATGCGCAGGGGTGTAAGAGCGTGGCAGGGTGCCCACTGCAATGGGGAGCGGGGCAGGGGCATTGCCGCTCTGGAGGGGTGGCAGGGGGCACAAACTTGGGTTTGGGTTTGTGGGAGGTAGAATATGCAGTGAAAGGATGGGTGCTGTGGAAGAAGCAGGTTGTTCCCAGGAAGGGAAAAGAGGAGGTGGGATTTCTCGCAGCCACCTCCTTGCCTGAGCGCCATGCTGCCTGACTACCGCCAGCATTGCTGCTTGCTGTAACCACCAGTGGTTGGCGTGGTAACCACCACAACTTGTAGTGGAACCTGAGGAGAGTCCAAGGACAGAGCCTGTCTCCCACACTGGTCGCTAGGGCTTGGAAAGACACCTGAGAGGTCATGTATACCACCCCACTGTCCTAAGACACTTCCAGCTTTCCCTGAACAATTCATCAGAGAAGTTTGTCTAGGTACTTCGCTTGGGATCCCTTGCCTCCTTTAGCAACGTCTTCCAACATTTCATCATGGAGAACAGTTTTCCTATTGCCAAACGTAAATAACTCTTGCTGCAGTTTAAGCCCCTAAACCTCTTGCCCTGTCCACCCGGGATGAGAGGGAGAGTTTGCTCTGTCTTCCTTCCAGCTACTTCTTACATATCTGAAGACTGTTATTATGTCTCCCTTCCATCTCCACTTATTGAGTCAACCATGACAATAGCAATGTTCTTTAAGGTTTGTAATCAATAGACACGGAAAGAAAAATCAATCAGATTGACTTCTTGAGGGAAGCAAATTCTTTGGCCTACTTTGTAGCAATCAGATTTCCTGACTGAGCAGAGTATTGCTCTGTGTGCAGGGGCTGGGGAAGCAGGAATAGCTCTGGGCTGTGGAAATTGGGAGGGCAAGTGAACACTGGTGTGAAAATATCTATTTACCTGTGGGGGATTTTTTATGGTACTTTTCTAAGGCAACTGAAGAAACAATTTGCGAAGGTACTTAGCCATTAAGCATAAAAAGAAAGACAAAGCCAACCTCAAAACGGGCTTTAAAATGCTCCATCATCTTCAAAAGTTTTTCCCTGAATGCTGTTATCAGGGACTCTAGCGTGGAGCCACGAGTCCCGTTCCTGCAGGACAGCGCGTGAAGGAGAGATATGGCAACGGCGTGTTTCAAAAGACCAAATTCCCCTAAATGAAGCCAGCACGGCAGACTCAGTGTCACCAGGGCCGAGCTTCTGGAGGAGTGGGGGTCCTCTGCGTTTCAGACGCCACATCCTGCCAGCACAGGCACGGTGACCGCGAACTCTCAAAGGCCAATTTTTCAATATGAACAAAGAAAAAGCAGCACAAAGTAATTATTACGTGGTTTTATTTCACACACTCATCATCTGATGCTTAAAATAAAAGCTTAAATGGAAGAAGGTCAGGCTGCAACAAAAGCCGCAGTGATAAGTGCCACGAAGGGCTACAGTATAATTAGTGTTAGGTTGTTATTTGATTCAATATTTTTATTGTAAGATCATTGATCAATAAGACGTTCAGAGATTTTATACAAATTAAAGCTTCAAAGTCTCACTTCAGTATTGGGTTTGGTTTTTACGTCAATCGTTGATGAAGATGGCATATGCTGCCATGCTAATCAATTCATTATTCCATGCAAATACCAGCAAATCAATTTAAATATGATTAATTGAATTATGTTAATACTAACACAGATGCATGCACTTTCATTAACTTGAAACAGGGTGTAAACAAGTAATTAAAAAATAGCCTCTGGATATTGGGAGATTTTTAAAGAACACAAAGGCAGTAAAATTCTGGGGACGGAGTGATGACTGTACAGCTCACAGGTGCAACAGATCCATTAACAAAACAACCAGTTTTTCAACTTACTGTTGGCTATAACCAATGTGTTCCTCAACTGTAACGCAAGATAAGAACACAACAGTTATTAATTTCAATGACTCATTAAATAATAGAGAACAAGTACATATAGCTTTATCTCATCTCTATAACCACCATAATCAATGTTCCCACAACTTGAAGGAACACTCTGTTGTCATTGACTGTCAAAATAAGCTACAGCTGAGAACTGGCAAGGCTTCTGATTAAAATAATCTGGCAAACTGAAGCAAATTAACCCTGTAGTGAAAATGATGCACTCATTTCAATGGGTAGAAGCAGCTTATTATGTGCAGTGCTCCAGTTGGTGCTTAGATAATATTCTGCAGAGCAATGCAAGGTCACAATCTGTCACCTTCCTGGTGCTTTGAGGAATTGCGGGGCACGGGATTTGCTTGGTTTGGCACACATACACACACCCACACAAATAATCCAAGAAATACTCACTGAATCTATTTCAAAATGACTTTCGCTGCGTGCTACAACATCATTTTCATTGGTTTCACTGAAAAATACTGATAGCCCATATAACGCACCAAATTCTATTTGTGAAGCTTACGGCCCGCTGAAGCAGTGTGTTAGTATGACTTGTCACAACAATAGCCTAATTTGCCTGGTTTAGGAAGCAAAACATAATCCTCTGGCAACATGCAAAATATTTTATTTTCCCTATGAAAATTAAGGCTGTATAATGAAGAAGAAATGTATCTCTATAACTAGGGCTCTAAACAGCTGCGGCAGATTTGTGCTTGGTTTCACCTTTGACAAGTTTTTTCCTTAATCTTGCTGTATCTGTAAAATTGTGGTAATGCTACTTTCTACCACTCTTTGTCTCATGTTTGGACTGTAGCTCTTCAAGGCAAGAGCCGTCTCTTTTTATGTGCAGTACTGCCAACTTAAGATGTTTTTCACATGTCTCATGATATTTGATGTTTTCCCCAGCTCTTGTCATTATGTGAGAATCTCAGCATTCATTTAAAAAAGGAAAGTTCCAGTCCTAATGGCTGTAGATAAAAGCTCAAATATGGGCCATGCATATACCGTAAGCCTCAAAGAGTAGACAAAAAGAGAATAACAAATAACAGGAACCCTGTATTTTTATAGCTACTGGTGGATCAGTGGTTGTCCATTTTTAGTTGACTACTTGTGAACCCTCAGTTTTGGGGTTGCTTCCCCAGTACATACAGCACAGAAAACAAGGCTGTTCGCACCTTCTGGGACTGATGGAGTCGCTGGAGAGATCCCCATGGTGGGACCTCTATCCTGCCTTTGGACATGGGAGTGTGGACCCCTCCTTCTGGGGCTAAGGCTTCTGGAGTCAGGTTGGCTCCTCACGTCTCAGTGCTGGGGAAAGGCCAATTTTGTTCCTGTGCAATCTAGCATACCTTTGGGAATGAGCGTATGCCACTGCTTTGCTGGTACAAGAGACTCAGCACTAGCATCCTCTCAACACCTCTTCTTTTTCCTTAGATTAATTCCTTCTCTCTCTGGGCATGGATTATTTTTTTGAGGTAAGATTTGGCACCGAGCATGCTGTCTGCAAGCACTCGCTGCTGCTGCTGGTCCACCCCTGACAACTAAATGGTGTTCAGCTAATAGGAGAGCTGTTTGCTTACTGCTTCTCCTCTGAAGCGAAGCTGTTATGTCAAGACACCCTTGCAATTTTATTCTTGCAAAGGGGAGCATCTCCCTGCTAATCAGTGGTCTTGCTTTCAGGTGGTGCCATCCTACCTGTAGAAAAAAACCACTTCCCTTTCTACACTTAGAGATCTCACAGGCGCTTCTCTAGCAACACTGTGTTTTGAAGAAAAATACCCCAAAATGCGATGGAAATCCAGGGGGAAAGGAAAACGAGGGAGGAAGGAAGGAAAGGGAAGAACATTCTTGCTCAAAAAGAAATATCTTTCGTTACCTGCTGCATCCGTAAGAAATGAAAGAGAGGAAAAAATACCATTAAAACAAAAAAGCGAACCCTTAAGCTTTGCTTTATTCACAGTAGCAGCTTCCCTTTCCCTGTGATGAAAGCATGTATGCGTATGTACCATTTGGACCCTCGTTCAGCTATAGCCAGTATTTTTGAGTATGGATTTCTTTTGTGGTGAGTTACCTTTCCTGTTATGCCTCAAGGACATTGTTTTGGGCAGGACATGTGTATTCTTTCCCCTTTCCTACTTCCTGTGGAGAGGGATACTGTGAATCCCATGCCATTGCAATACCTGTGATACCTGCGGTTTTGGACTGGGGTGTACAACAGTTGGCTGTGGTCTGCTGAAGGGCTCAACTGGTTTTGTGATTTCTGCTGCAGGAAAGTAACTTGGTCTTTTCCTGAAAATTTTATGGTAGATCCACACTGACACCCCAACTGAGGAATATGCTTCTGTGACTCCAGTGCAGTACTCCTTCTCCGTGCAGTACACAAACAGGCAACTATATGGAAATCATGTCTCTAACCTCAGTTTCCCTACCTGAAATTACACTTAATTTGCTGTTTTAAAGAAGCATGAGTTCCATGGAAAG
>NW_009260264.1:1980385-2004320 GCF_000687185.1 Egretta garzetta | reverse complement strand
TGCACACGATGTCTTATAAGCAAAATACCATTGATCTCTTTTGATTATAAGTGGCATAAACTCCCTTTTGCCTTTCCCATACTGTTTCTTTGCTCCAATGTAAAATTTACAGCACTATCTGGATGAAGTATAGGAAAGTGTGTTGGGTACAATGCAGTAATAAATGAGGTCATGGTACCTGATGACTTGTAGCACATCTGTCCCTTTGCAGGAGCAGCAGAAAGAGTAGAAAGATCCTGCACAAGTCCTACGGTCTTACTGGTCACAAGGTAGGTAGTGCAGGAGATTATCTGTTGAACAGCAATAATTATTCCAGGTTTCCAAAACTGCCAATGTGCTGCAGGCACCAGGGTAAGCTCATCTCATGTATCTTTGTATCTAAATACAGATATGTTCCTCCTGGCTACCAATTTAGGAACCCCTAAGGGTCAGTAGGGAAAACCAGGGGATGTTAGGGATTCATTAATCAGCAGCATTGTGGACATCTGGTTTAGGATTAAATGAATCATACACCCAAAGTGCTTCTTTTCTTCCAATGAATATGCTTAGCAACCAGCTCAGATACAGATGTTTTCACTGTAGCCATCTACATTTGATCAGATAAAGTTCACATCAGTGGACTCATTTCTGATCTGGAAGGTACCTTAGACCCCACAGATGTGCCTTTCCAACCATAAGCTCCTTTCAAAACATCCTTCCCATCAAACTCATTATCTTCCCTAAAACTCATGCTTGGCATTGCTTCAGGTGGAAGGCATTATCATTTCCATTTTATCATTACTCTCTTTATAATGACTCGGTAAATAAGGCATTATAAAAAACAGATAGCAGCTGTGCCTTTGAGATCTGCACTTTGGACTGTGGCTTGCTTATATTATCATTTACTGTGATTTATGCTGAAGAAATTTAAGATTATCTTCTTCATCAATATTTTGCAACCTTCAGCATATGTGGTGTTAACTACAGGTTACCAACCTGGTTTTGCATCAGTACGTTAGCTAGATCTGACTTTATCTTGACTTTCGCTAGGATTGGACTAGGCTTCTGAGGCTCGCTCTAAATAACATTCCTAGAAGCAATGCTGGACATTTTCCAAACTATAATAACCGCCTCCTTATTTTTTAAGAACCCAAACCTCTTGTGTTGTAAGAACATGGTAGCGGAACCACAGGAGCAAGGAAGGATGATAACAGGAAATCTTCTCAAACATATTTGAACTACCAAGTATCTATGACTTGCAGTTCCAGGGGCACTGCCTTTGGATTTTACCAGGGATAGCATGCAGCCTCTGCATGCATGGGCTTTTTAAACAATGTGAACACTGGCAACATAAATGAGGCACTTGCCAATCTTTGTGAGAATTATATCAGGCAGCAGGATTTAGAGATAGCTGTACAAGCAACGTCCTTGTTGCTAGTGTCTTACAGTCAAGACCCTATTTCTTCATCTAGTGACAACTTTCATCCCCAACATCTGAGACACCCACATTGGCAGCTTGAGTGCCACCACAACTTCTAAAATGACCAGTAGAGCCTGATACTGTAACGCATTGAGTTCTTCATGGTCTTACGTCAGTTCTTCTCCAGGTACATGTGACTCGATAGTAGCATTTTGAGTAAAGGGATTGTGTTTTTTCCCCCAAGTCTGCAAATTTGCCCTTGTGAAAGTTAAATGAAGCCTGGCTGACATCTATGGCTTCCCATAACAGCCCTTTTTCAGTCAGAATAACAAACCTCCTCTTTGAGTCGCATTAAGACCCAAGGCCACAAACACAGACCAGGGACAACACTACTCAGAGCTAGACGGACAGGAGGTTTTCACTGGGGAACGATCCATGCAAGTGCAGGTGGTAGATACTATTCTGATGGAACTACATGTCTAACACAGCAGGAGCCAAAATAACCAAGGAAGAGTTGCAAAAAAGCCCCATGGACAGCACTTGCTGTGCAAACCCAGGCAAAGCATTGGGAGAGACCTCTGTGCTGGCTGGAAGAAGGACTGGAGTGGCCAGCACAGAAATTTTCTTCTGGTGTGTGATTCCTCCACGTATGGCTCCAGGAAATGGGAACTGTGTGTGATCTTTATGAAAGGTACATCACAACAAGGAAATGCTGTATTCCATGGTCAGCTTCTCCTTAGGCTGGGTTCAACTCTCAAGACCCAGATTACTGGCAGGTAACTTGTATGAAAGGAGCTAACTCAATGGTTGCACACTTTGTGTCATCCCTGATGAAATAGCTGGGCACATAAAACTGTCAGGGTGAAGAGACTGAGGAAAATAAAATCCTGCATATTTAGGCAATCACAGAATGAACACAATCAAGCAGCGTGATGCAACCAGAAAAATACAGATGTAATTGTGGGGTGCACCAGCTCAGTATTTCTTGTAGTTGGAGAAGTGCTCATGCTGGTATACAAGTGACTGTTACAATCCGATCTGTACTACTCTGTGCAAGTCTATACTGAAAAATGTGAATTCCGGGTGGGAGAAGGGCAAAGAAGGGTCATTAAAATGAAGAGAGAGGTGGAGCATTCATCCCACAAGAACAGAATAAAAGAGCGTGGGTGGCTTAGACTAGAAAATGGAGTTACGATTGCTCTCTGTCTGATATCTGTTAAATGGCTTATCACTAGGTAGTCATTAAAGAATTAAGAATTATTTAAGGAAGACAGCAACACTGGCACAAGGACGAATGGAAGGAAAGTGACAATGAATAATTTTGAGTGGGAATTAAAAAGCACGTTCTCATCCTCAGACGCCCTAGAACATTAAGGAACAGTAAGGAAGCAAGATGTCTAAGGTTTTTAAGATGGGCTTGTTGTAACTAAGTGACAGTAGACAGCTTCCTAGTGTATCCTGCATTTGCCTTTTAAAAGAATACAGGCAAAAAGGAAAGCTCTACATTTTGTTGACAAGAAGGTCTTCGTCAATGATGGGAAAAGTAACCCAAAAGAGCAGCCATGCATATTTAGAGCCTCGAGACAGGGACGCTCTTCTTCACCTAAACTCCAAACACTTTTTTTTTTTTGGCTCCAGGACTGTTGAAGAACAATTTGAAGCCAGACAGTTTCTTTCCAGCTTCTCATAGATACTCTTTTGTCATTTGTAAAATTTGCAGGAAACGATCTAAAGCAATTAGTTCTGATGGCAGGAGCACCCAAGGTATGTGAAGGGTTGTGCTGTGTTCAGTAATCTTACTCCCTGGATGAAATCCTGTCTTCAGGGAAGTCAAGGTGAGTACTGTCTTTGATTTCAAGCTGTTTTTTTCAGTGTTTCTGACACTCACACGTTCATGCTTGCTGTCAGTCACCACGTCTCAGAGAAAGAGGCAGAATGTGGTAGGATGGTCGAGGGGCATTTATGCCCTAACAAACTGAAAACATGCCAAACCCAAAATGATGGCATTAGAATGGAGCTCAAGGATTTTTTTTTGGCCTGAAAAAAAAAAAACCCTCCATCTATCCATGACACTGTAAATGTAGTTTCCCGGTGACATACTAAAACGCTCAGCGAGCGATGCTTTTTCTCAGAGGTGTTTTTTTGCTCTCTAGTTCTTCAATCTTCATTTATGCCACTTCTCCTTCAAATGTTCTGCTTTGGTTTTGTTTATGTTTTCTATCTTCTCCCCTCCTCCATTTCCTTCACCAAGCTGGAGTAAGGTGCCCCTGGAAAGATGAAAGATAAAGAAAGCACCTGGCAATTCAGGTGGGTTTGAATAGTTTAATGTCCTTTCTAGTTTTAAATTCTTTAGGGTTTAGCCTCCTTCTTAAAAGACATTTCTGATTCACTTACCTGAGATTATGCAAATCACTGCCAAACTCAGAGCAGCAAGGGTTATTTCCCTGAATAAAATTAGCAGACACTTAATAATAAGACACATTTACATTTGTACAGCACATTTTATGTCACTGGGTCCCAAAGCACTGCTGAAATGTAGTAGAGCTTTGAAACTGAGAAACATTCTTGAGGCATTAATTCTTCTCACATTCTCACTAATTTAGCCCACTGACATTCGTGGAGTTATTCCTACTTCATGCCAGTGGAAATCCTGTAACTTCTCCCAATCATTTACCAGCGTTAATTAATTCATCCTGGACCATTTATTACCTGATCCTGAAAGCTTTCTGCATGTTTTCTCCAATTGCCTTCCTCCATATATTCACATACGATCAAAAAAAAAATATCCAAAATGGGCTTTTTACAAAGCCATAGCCATTTTGCACATTGCTGGCAGGACATAACTTCCCACCCTGGACTAGGTTTGCAGCCCATTTGGTTTGCCTAAATATTATTGAGAACTACTTTTCTATATTTGAGTTCAGCCTGTTTTGTCCCTCTCCATTTATTCCCCGCTTCCATAAGCACAGACTCGTCTGAACCTGTCCTCATCCTATCCTGATAGTTGATATCCCTGCTTTTTTTTTTTTTTTGCACTGTGGATTGACTTACAGAGAAGCTTATGCTGTACACACATATCTACATCAATTATTTATATATTTAATCCCATCTTATGAAATGTACTTTATGTACACTTGTACATGATTATGATACAGTAAACTTTTAATATAGTTCAAATCCACATTCAAAAGAAGGGCAACAGAAATATCAGGAGCTATTGTGCCCTCCCCAGTGGAGATATATACTTCCAGCAGACTCCGAGAAGAAAATGCTGCATCTTGAACAACTACCACCATTTCTTGATATATTCTTGCTTTTGTTTTCTGACACCTGATTTCATTACCAGACCAAGTGACAACACAGAAAGTTTTCAAGTAGTTGTTGTTTCTTAAATGCAACAGCATTATCCTCTAGCCTGGAAATAAGCAGTAATACTGTCACGTTGTTTAGAAAATTACCCAGATTTTAAACCTGTTTTTCAGAGATATCAGAGAAAAGGCTAAATTCTGTTATGTCAAATACTCAGGTAAAAGGAATGAAACTGGATTACTGATATACCTGCCTGGTTTCATTAGCGTGCTTCTTGCAGTTGTCCCTGCATTTGCCTGAATATGTGCATTAGGCTCAAAAAAAATTGGCAGACAACAAAGCTTTCTGATAAAGATGTAGGTCTTGAGCCCCAGCCAAAAGTCAGCAGGGGCCTTTTTATGGACTCCGGCAGGAATTGGATCATGCCGCCCTGGCATGAAAACCTAATGTATCACCCGGCAAACGTGGAGCTCGGCTATTAGAAGCCCTGAATGGAAAAAACACCAAACGGGCTTTGTTCTGCGCACCGAATAACCATTCTGGATGTGTGGCCTTTGTTGTTAGTATGTTCACAAGAGACACCTAATTAGATTAGGAGGGCTTTAAATAAGGCAGTAGTAATCGGCTGGGAGAGCCCTGTGCAGACCAGCCAGCGGTGAGGAAAGGCAGCTTCTCCTACAGTTACCAAGACTACAAGGAGCTTCAGTGGCTGGAACGGAAAAAACAAAAACCAAAATGCAGAGTTTAGTACTGAGGTGCGAATTGGTGCCTTGGAGGACAGTGCATTGAGAGCGAAAATGACGGCTTTTTACGATGGCTAATTTTCCCTCCTGGGTCTCACTCATCACTGAAATGATTTCTGCCATTTCAAAGGAGAAGATTTGGGAAAGACAGGCAAAGTGCTTTTCCCTTGAGCATCCCAGCACCTCTTTGAGTTGAAAAGCGAGGGGAGGACGAGGTGCTGGACCTGATGCCCCAGCGCTGCTGGCAGCTGTTTGCATGAGCTGTTGGGTAGAGTGGTTGTGCTGTGCCGTGTCCCCAAGCCCACCTTGCAACTGAGATGAGCAGCTGCATCCATTGCCCATTGCTCAATGACTGGTATTGGAGCACGTCACAAGTAAACAACTTGGGTAAAGGAGGCTGTATTCAGACATTTGGGGATGCTCTCTTTTGGCACACAAAGTGAGGCTGTCCTGGTGGCACTGGGGCCTTGTGGGACAGATGGTGGGCATGGAGCAGAAGCCTGCAAGCCTAGTGCCAGGGGACAGAGAGGGAGCAGGAAGGAGAGCATGTCAGAAAAGTTTAAAGCACTATTTGTCATAAACACCCTTCACGTTCGGTCATGAAATGAGGCAGCAGATATGAGACAAGAAACTAGAAATGCTAATGCCATTTGTAAAGCATGAGAAAAATAAATACGCTGCTATTCAACTGCAGCTAAACATCAGCTCACACACATCTAATTAATTAACATGGCAGTTAATTAACAGGACAGTTTTGATCTGCCGTAGCAAAGCTTTGAAATACAGTGGCTCGCTAAGTCATTTATTTCAGTAAAAATTAAAAGCAAATATTTTTTTTAGTGGTCCATTTGCAGAGCTCCATATTACCCTAATGGCATCAGTGTGGCACCCCAGTCATCTGAATCCAGTCAGAATTAATCTGAGATTAGAAAAGGTAAATAAAGGTTGATCTAGGTCAGGGAGCATAAAAACAGCCATGAGACACCCCCAGATAAGCTGGGTCCTTGGTAAAGTGCAAATGGCCTCTCCCAGCCTCTTGTTTGCTGGTTTTGGTTATTTCCCTCTCAGAAATCAGAGCAAGACAACAAATTAACAACCAGGCCAAGAAGACCTCAGCAATGCATCATCTAACTCGGGATCCTGTATTTTAAAGGAAACACCACTAGTGTAGCCAAAATCCTTGGCTAGCACAAGTTCCCACGGCCCTGCATGATAATGCTAGGGTGGCTAGAAAAGTATGGGAAGGACTCTTGCTGCTGATTGCAGCTCCAGGATGAGTGTCTACAGCAGCCAGTAAAGACTCCCTTCAGTTGGTGAAGGTATTTTCCTCTCCAGGCACAGTCTCAGGCAGACCTGGTCTCCTACGGGCCTGGGGCCTGGCACCCAGAGAAGAGGAGAGGAGAGGAGGAGATGCACATCACCATGGGATCTGTGAGGCATTGTAATTTAGAGATGGTTCCAGGGCAAACCACAAAAAGGTGGTTTAAAAATACCTCTGCCCTTTCAAGGGTTTTGTGTCGCACCCACTAGAAGCAGAGAACGGAAGCTCACCTTACATTTTAATCAGTCTTTCCCTCACTTAATTTTAATCTGACCCTGAGTAATGCCCCCTAAGAAGATTCATTTAGAAGCAGATTACAGCATCTAATTTGCTAATGATGAGACATCATCCTCAGAATCACAATCTTCCGTCGGGACTTAATAGACGCATCAGGAAGTAAGATAAAAATGTCGTGCCCCCTCGGCATTGTCTTACAGTGGGAGCGCTTGTCCCCAGCCCCGGCTCCAGTCCTACCTTGGGCGGGAAGGGCTGTGCCTTGCCACACCGGACCACAGGAAATAAGCAGGAAAAGCCTAGATAAGGGTATGGTTGGGTCAGAGATCTGTGGGGAAGAAAAAGGCATTTCACGTAGCTCGTTGCTCCAAAATCAGCAGGGCTCAGGTCAGTATGTGAGTATAGGTGGCAGCTGGCCCATGCAACTGGATAATGTGTTATGGAGAGGCACTGATTTCCTACGTACAGATGTGAGATCAAACACTCCCATTTTACAGCCAGAGGGAGGGACAACAGGTTTTTCATCAGGTTTCGTGGTCAGCTGTATGGGCAGGATTTTCTGGGGAAAGCAAAGAGGAATCATAGAACACCCCTGGCAAGTGAAACAGCGGGGAGCCTGGACCACTTGCAATGGGGTGAGGAAGGGAAGGAAGGTGCTACAGGGACATCCTTGTGTTAAGCTTAGGAAAGGTGCTTAGATAATAGAAAAGATGTCAGAAACATATAGTACCCTCTATATCCTCTGGTTATAAAATGGTTTGTGATTACAACCTGATTCAGCTTAAACTCAGTGGAAGACTTAGAAGTTTCTCAATTTCTAAAGGGTACTTTTGTGTAACGAAATGCATTCTAACAACTGAAGAAATAGAAGACATGACTGGAAAGAAATGCATTTAAGCCAAAGGTGCCATTGTTTCTTCAGCTTTTATCCCAAGCAAAAAGAAAATCTTTCAGGAAGGGCTCCAGACTAAGCAAACTGAGTCAGCATCTCAGAAGTCATATTAAGAGTAGCAGCGAGCTCAGAAGTATTGCAAAAGGATTTGATCAGCAAAGAAATCTGTGTTCAATAAAAGGAGCATTGCCAAAAGTCAAGCTGAGTCAGACCTGTGAGGGATATTAAAAGACACAGCAAAAGGTTTTCCAGCTACATGAAAGAAAGAGGAGCAGGTAAGGAAGAAAACTGTAACAGTAAAGCAAAGACCAAGAACCAGCTTCCTAAAATTGCCTGGACCACACCCTGCACACCCATCCCGCATGCAAAGACCGAAGTTACTCAAGGGACAAGAGTGGCCACCCCATCTCATGGCAGACCACCTCATGGCAGACCCGCCCTGGCTTCCTGCCAGTCCCCATCCCCCCCACGGACACACGAGCAAGGAGGGCACATAGCTTTAAGCAAGGCTGAAAGGCTGAAAACTGAGCTGGGGAACTCCTACAGTCAAACATAAATGCTCAAACAGAAAAACTCTATTTCCTTGGCCCTGCTGTAGCTCCTAAGGTTGGGAGGGCAATGCGGGCTATAAACTGAGAAACAGGCGAAGAGCTGCCCCTTGTACCTCCTCCCCAAGCTTTTGGTGGTCTGGCACCAAGCAGGCAGGAGCTGCTGCCAGCCCTGCAGGAACAGGCACCTTTTCTACCTCGGTCTCTTTGGTCTCTTCCCTCCCTTTCTCCTCCTCTGAAACACTTTCTGCTCCAGCAGTGCTCCCTCCAGGATGGATTCCCAGGTGTACCTGCCTCACGCCCACTCCAGTATGGGGACAGGGCTCAAAGTGGGCAGGAGAAGGGCTTTTGCAGCATCCTCTTGATTGTAGGGGTCTCTAGAAGAGAGAGACACAAACCCAGCAGTCCTGCAGGGATACATGGCACTGTGCCCTTGCTAGTGGCTACCCACCCTGCAGCCCCAGGTGGTCAAGAACAGAGTTTTCTGTGGGATGACCGGGATAAACCCATTTCTTGTGAGGAGTGGGGGAAAGCCCAACTCTGAGGAGGGAAATGCTCCAGGGACTGGTATGTTCCTTCTGTGCCATGGATGACAAAACTGTCTTCTGCAACTTCTTCTTCTTCATGGCAGGGAAGTCAGGGTGGGACATGGAGGGAAGGGTTGTTTAGGGTTTTCCAAGGAATGAGGGAAAGGGGAGATCCGGGGGCTACACAGGGAGGCCAGAGAGATGCCTCCATGGCAATATTGACCCCTTTTTTTTGGAGTCAAGAATCTCCTGTTGCTTCCAGTGCTTCAAGGTGGTGGAGGGAGCCTCTCAGCACAGGAGGGGCATCCCACTCGTGTTTGCTGTGCACCTCACCTGTGCTGCGTTGCTGGTCCTCTGCCCTGAGGGCTGGGAATCGTGACACACAAACATTGCACCATACACAACAGGCTGCCTCTCCAGCCTGCCCCGTTGGACAACAACAAAAAGAAAAAAGTTTTATATATATATATATATAAAAGGCAAACTCTTTACCAATACTTCTTAAAAAGTGGTACAAAAATACAGTATAAAAACACAGCCTCCAGTATAAGGAACAGTATAAGTATAATCAACAGGAATTTGTTGATTTAAAATGTGCTTATGTGACATTTTACCCCAGATAGCGATACAGCAGACTAGGTATTCTTTGAGTTGTCACAGGAACTCTCAAGGACTCATTTGCCTCCTAGAGGATCTCATGATGCTGTAGTTCACACATATACCTGGCACCAGTGATGCACAAGTGTTAGAATACATTTGTAACAGAGTTTCTCATGCATCAAAACCCCTTTAGGAACCAAAGTGACATAAAATTGTCAAGCACTGAAATGGGCTTCCCAGGGAGGTGGTTGAGTCCCCATCCCTGGAGGTATTTAAAAGCTGGGTAGATGAGGTGCTTAGGGACATGGTTTAGTGTTGGAATGGCAGTGTTAGGTTAACAGTTGGACTTGTTGATCTTAAAGGTCTTTTCCAACCTAAACGATTCAATGATTCTATGATTCTGTGAAGTAAATGGAAACAGAGGATTCACATCAAACTGCACTATTGCTCCAGACCAAGTTGCTAAGGCAGACACGGCCAGTGGGCATGCTAAAAGAGATGAGGAAAGCTGATCCTTGGCAGACAGAGGTTCTCCAACAGCCTCCAACAGCAGCTGAGTTGATGAGGAAGGGGAAACTGGTTTTAAGGTGGAACTTTGGACGTTTCTGAATGTGACTGCATGATTGCAAGGAAACTAAGTGAATGGTTCAGGCATCCCTTCCTGTTCTGTGTCTTGTGTTGCAATGTATACCAACACCAAACAGTGAGAACTACTAAGATCCGCTCATTACCACATTACCACCTGCTGGAGTTTTTCCATTTTTCAATAAGCCATGATGACCACTTATTAAGCCAGGGATTTGGACTAGTGGACAGTGGATTTAATCTGGTTCCTCAACGGTGCTTTAACATGTGCTACAATTGGGTTTTTAACCATTTGTTTCAGGTAAATAGCTTTCCTGTAGAGAAAAGGTGTTGCATAAGTCTCTATGGAAATTACTGCATGGCCTGGACCTGTACTGCATGTAGATAAGAAAACTTGGCTGACTGACATGAAAATGGGTGGGACAGTTTCTAATGTGAGGGAACATGTTGTTTGGGGAATTCAACAGGAGATTAACAAATATGATTTGGCTCTCAAATATGCATAAGTGCCGTTAAAAAAGACTCACAAAGAACTCAGGTTTTACTTTAACTCTATATATAGAACTACAAATACTATACAGTAAAATTTTGCGAAGTAACACAGATTGTGCATATGCAGTAACCAGTTATTTAAACAGAAAGAGAAAGAGAAAAGGAAAATAAAACTTATTTTAGCTATCCACTTGCAAATAAAAATGGCATTTCATATAATATACTTAAGGACTGCGTTACTGAAAAAAGGCATCTAAAAATATCACACTTATATTTCACCAAAATAATAAATGTGGGTTGATATGGTATCTTTCATACTCAGGAAATTCCTCATGGGTTCACATGATGACACATGGTTGCCTGATCAGTTGGTCTGTAGCAAATTTAGCTATAACACATTCACCTCTAGTCACAGAGATATTTCAGTTTTACAGTCTAAGGGAAGAAATACGAAGTTGGGCAGCATATCAGATTTAGTAATCTGTCTGCACTTTTTTTGCCTAAAGAAAGTCCTGAGCTCTTTAATATTAATTTTTGTAACTTCTTTTTGGAGGAAGAAGGATTTTATGGAACAGGGTTTGAGTAAACTGGAAACGGGCTTGAGGAAACAAGACAGATGAGTTGGGGCAAGAGGAGAAATTCTCCTCTATTGTCATTAATTGAGATGGACTCGACTGGCAAGAACCCAATGAAAATTTACATGTAATTGGTGGTAGCTGATGGCCATCTGCCTTAAGGGAAGGACATTCAAAAGGAAGTGCTGAAGAATTTCCAGGAAGATACGAGCACAACATTACACACTTACATTCAAATCACTCTCTGAGTTCACACAACAGCATTTAAGGTGCAAAGAAGAACCAGTCTAACTCACCAGAGATATCAAAGTATCCAGTGCCTCTTTCTCAATTAATCATAGGGTAAGAAGGTTCAGTTGTGATCATCTGTCTTGGTGTCTTGTGGAACCTACCAGACCAAACTACCAGACATTTTCAAGTCAGTTATTTTTTGAACTAGAGCATCCCTTACAGAAATCAGGTACTCTTGATTAAAAATAGAAATAAGATCTTATGACTGGTTTCACTGATCCTCTGACGTTTTCTAGTGGTTATTCACTTTCACCTTTAAAAATTTGCACATTTCAAGACTTACCAAGTTGACCATTGATTTCCTGCTGCTGGATCTTATTACCTACTTATCTACTTGCTTGAAGGCTGGTGATGAATGTTCAAAAGCCACGTTCAGCTTTTACCAGTGCCACATTTCCCAGTGGCCATGTACAAATTGCCAGAAGCTCCCCAGAATCAGCCCTAGTTCACAGCAAAGTCCCAACAAGAGTTTCTGCAGAGCCTCTCCTACCTTGTCTTGGTAGATTTAAGTGACCCATAAATGACAGCAAGAGACATAACCTTACCTGCGCCACTGGGGCAGTGAGGCATTAACTTCAAGTCCCCACCATGTTTGGCGTGAGAGAAGTGCATCCACATCCCCCACACTAACCACAAGCAAAGGGTGGCTGGAGCAGGCTTTGCTCAGCTTCTTCCATCGCAAGGACTCTAATTTGACACAGAGGGATGTGCAGCCCCATGGTGAGGGTGCAGCCCCTGGCGAGGAAGCTGGCTCAGGTCCTAACCTCAAGGATGCAATAAGCACAGTTCTTGCAACTGCTCAGGGATGTGCATGCCAAACCTTGCAGCTGCAACTATCCTTTTACATATGCTGTGACACAGAGGCAATCATTAGGGGGTGGCTTAGCTCCTAAGTCCTCCTGGCAGTAGCCCTGGAGGGCTGCAGCAGTCACTAAAATACATGACCAAGTGAAAAATTGCTAAGGCAGGAGAGCAAAAAGAAGGAAAGGAAGGTACCAAACACCATGTACAGTTCCTCTTTAAGCGCCTAAAGGGAAGTTGGATAAAAGCCACAAGGAAATACATCTCCAGCACTGTCATTATTTAAAAGCAAGAAGCAGCTTGAACTTTCCCAGGATCAGTCTGTGGCGTGTCTGTCTGCCTCTCGCTAATGCACACTTACGGGCGGTATAAATGACCCTGACACCCTGCAAAGTCTCTAGCCCTCCTGCGTCCCAGTGTGCTAATGTCAGGCAGAAGAGATGGCCCTTCCTTGCAAGGGTCTGGAGGGCCACTACAAGGCTGCCATCGCAGTCTAAGAGCATGATGGGCTGCAGAAAGAGTTTGGACCCTTGTTCTGGATCTCAGGAAAAGCCTGGGATTTGGTCAGTCCTTACAACACTGAGCACTGGGAAGCTTCAGTCTCTGTATGGATTTAGCCCCATGTTAATTCAATATTAAATTTGCCACAGGAAATGTGCTTCTGGAGCAAACAGTGTGTGCCTTTCGCCAAGCCAACCGCGTAACATTGTAAAGAAAACAGAAATCTAACAAATAGTCTTTTCTCAACATGTGGCATAAAATCTTTCTTCACAGATGCAACAAAAATTATCAGAGCAATATTTAATGAGGAACAAGGGAGGGAGCAGACCTTGGCAGGGACAGTGCAGGACATGTACAGGAATGGTAGGGGAGGTGGGGGAGAAGGGGAGATACAGGGGTCCTCTGGCTGTTAGACCATATTGCCCTCCTGGACACGGAATTGAAACTTTTCCTGCCTCAGAGGTGTGCAGGTGGCAGGCAAAATCCTTCACCTTAATGTGAAAACAGAAAGAGGATGGAGGATTTGCTATGGATCTAAAAAGGTTCCAACCCCAGTAGTAAGAGTCAAGACCAAGTCACATCATGAAATTGATTTTTTTCTGTGGTTTGTCTGGGATTTTTTTGAGTGAAAATAGGAAATGGCTTTTTTTCTTTCAAATACCACATTACAAAAAAGTTAAGTGAAGAAATTAGGAAATGGGAAAATTAAGAGTTCCTGTACAGCCCTCATTTGACCCCCTTTATGCATGTACTTTATAGCTTGGTCTCTGCCACACTTTCTTTTCACCCCATGGGACCCATTTTGTTCACTGAAGATACTGGAAAGACATATTGTGAAGGAGACAGTGGTTTACAGGCAAAAAGGACAGGCTTATAGTTGAGGTGGTGCAATGTTTCCCTAGAGGACTGGGGACTGAGTCTACAAAGAATTTAAGCCTCGTGCGTACTAGCTTTGTCTGTCCCCCCTGGACCTGATGTTTGCGGCATCTCGGGGTTCACCCAGAGCCTTGCAGAACATCTCAGTGCTCTGTGCCAGCGGCAGCGGGGACAACACAGGGGCATCCATCCCAGGCACGTTCTCCTGTTTGGCCAGGAGCGGGCACTTCAGCTTCCTCCTCTCTGCTGGTTCACTGCTGCCACTGAGACACTGCACCCCACCATCTCTAGTTTCCCTGAGGCTCACCCTGCCTTTTAAGTATAAGACACATTTTGGACCTAAGGCTAGGCTTTTAGGACTAATCATTTTAATAGTAGAAACAGAGATTCCAGGATCAAATCAGCGGTAAAACACAGTACTGTTCTGCACTTAAAAACACCCTCTCTGTGCTTTTTCAGTGTGCGTCACCACGAAGTCCTCCGACATGCCCAGGCTGCGGAGGTGGGAGATGAGCGTTCCCACAGCCATCCGTCTCCTGTCCTCCCCTCTCCCTGCCCACCTCCTCTCGCCTGAATCATTCATCTCCATCGTAGCTCTTATATTGCACTATTTTGTCTTCCCGCTCCTAATTTGCTTAAGCTGCAAATGTAAACTTAATGGCTTGAACTTTATCATCCCATTTTATTACTACCCCTCTCTAGGTTAAGGTGACATAACACACTTTTTGGAACCTTTATTAAGTTGCAATAGCATGCAGCATACAACTGTGAAACATGTTCATCGGACAAGCCTTCTCCTAATCCATGAACTCCAGTGTATTCTCAGCGAGACCCTTAGGGACACAACGCAGGTGCAGCATCAAGGTGGTTTGTCCACACTACCTGTCCCTGGTTTCACTTTAAAGATTTTTACATGAGAATTTAAAGATTTCGACATGAGAACTGAAGTAATTTTTTTAGGGAGAGGCGCTGTAAAGTTGTATTCATTAGTATTCATTAATAATTTTCCATGAGGAAATTAATAATTTCATATTCGCTGCAGCATCTGAAAGGTACACAGTAATTAAAAGATGGAAAGGTTTGCGTAAGTATCTGCTTCTCAAAGAGTGAATGCGATGTGGGTTTTGTAGGAAAAATTATCTGATATCCTAAGGACTGTGTCAAGACACATACTTGCAAGAAGACACGTTAAAGTTGCCCGAGGCACCTTCTTTCAGTTTTTTCTGTTCTGTATTTGATTACACAACTGTACTGTTCCTGTAACTTAGAAGTAGCGTTGAATGGATTCTGAAACACTTATTTCCAAGAAAGGAACATTTAGAGAGCTTCAGGTGCCTAAATATAAGAAGAGCTGTCTAATGTCATTTTAGATGCTCTGAGAAGCCCGTCTGGCTTGCAGCTGCTGCTCCAGCAGGGCACAAATCCTGCCATAAATCCTGTGTCAAAGCTGCCAACACATTTAGATGACTCCAGCAACTGCCGTCATCTCCAAAGGCATTATGTTTAGGTACCTGAATTTCCCCATTTAAATTACATTTGAACACTGAAAACAGAGTCTCATCAGATAAACTCAGATATAACTTCAGCCAGGATTTCCTAGCCACAGTGCACAATTACTCCCATTTCTCAATTTCAGCCATTCATGCTTAGTTTCAGGTTTATTGCCTCTCGGGGTCTCCAAGCAATTTTGGTGGAATGGCTGACAAATCAGAAGCGGCTGCGGGAGTGTAGTCTGAGGAAATACTCGCCTGCATTCAGAAACCGGCAGACGTGGCATATCCACTCAGCCCACTAATCCTCATGTAGCAGGGGGGTTAAAGTTATAAGCGTGCAAGTGCTGCCTCTTCGCACTCTGTTTGCTGGTTTACGCTGGTTTGGGGATTGGGCTTCCGCCAGAAATTCACCCCTGAAGTAGGCATGACTTGCGGTGGCAGAGAAGGGAAAATGCTTCTGCAGCCTTAGGGCAGGAGTGGGAACAGGCAGAAGAGACAACAGGACTATGATAAGGTTACACAGGTACCCGTGATATTATTCCCATCAGGCAAACCCAGTCTGTGATGCTGTCGTTAGCAGGGTGCAAAGAAGCCTATGTGGATACTGCAAGAAAAACGCATGTTGTCAGGAGATTTAAGGTCTCCTAATGAATTTCTTTAAGCTTGGATGTGTTCTGCAATCTCTGTTTTAATGGCACTTTCTGGTCGCAGAAATAACCTTTGGCATGCCTTCTTTAGCTTCTTTGCAGACAGAAACTATGCTAAGCAGTTTTCCCATGCAATTTCAATAGAGTTAAGTACCTAGATATCTTTCTGCATTTGGCCTCCAAACCCCGTTTATATTGGAAAATGTTTAATATTGTTTTATAAGAGCAGTACATCTTCCTTGCTGTGGGTCAGCTTGTGTTCAGAAAAGAGGTTTTGTGTTGGTTCAGGTTGTATTATTTTGCCAGTCAGAATAAACTGTACTAGTAAAAGGACTGTTTTACCATCGGCTTATATCTACAGTAGAGTTTTCAGCACTATTCCTAAGTTAGGGTATGATTTCTTTTCACATCACTGTCTGACACCCATGCAGGCAACAGCTTGTAAGTGCAGCTTAGACCAAACCAGGTGAAATTTGCTCAGCCCAGTAGAGTGTTAATACCATCAGCAGCAACAGGCATGAGAGAAATGCATTCACTGCTGCTGGACATCAGAAAGCTGGTGACACAGGCTGAGCTATTCCAGATGCTTACCTGGAGATATATTGAAGCTACTCTGACCATCGCTACCTTGTGGAAATCAGGTTTACTTAAGGTCTCTCTATGTGGATACTCCAATGGAGAGACACCTCACATTTCCAACCACTTTGTGAAATACGGATCAAATATATCTTAGAGCAAGAAATGCCGTCTTCTGACAGTTCACTGTTATAAAAATGTGTTGTCTATAAATGTGCTTACATGCTGTGAGTAACGATGATGTTTTCCTCCTCCCATGTCCTGGCTGCCTTGTGCATTTAGACCATGGGATCCTCCAAGTAGGGTCACTCTTATGTTGTATTTTCTTGTGCAGAATGACCTTTCAGTTTAGCTGTTGCGATGACACCCCAGCATAAACCAAATGGCAGACAAGAATATCAGTGTAAACACAACAGGCAATCCGTTTGCCTAGGAACTGTGATCTCCCCTTCCCTCTCTCAAAAGCAAGCACATCTCGTAGACCAGCACATGTAGGCACCAGAGCTTAAAAAGAAAAAAATGCTCAGTTCTGAACTAGTTCCGTTAAATTTTTTTGCTTGTGGTTGCCATGGTAATTATACACTTAACAAGGTAAGTTACAGTCTGGAAAGTTGTGTTGAGGATGAAAAAGGCAGTATCTCAAAGTCACAGAAGATGGTGCCCAAAGACATAGGTGCGAAGATTTAATTCTTTCTTATTCCTTTGTTCTGTGATACGTTTTTATGCTAGCTTTATAAGCCCTCCATTAAGAACATCAAGCTCTGTTAACTCTCTTTCCATTGCCTGTCGTTGTAGGGTTGCTGCTGGAGCTCAGAAATTAGGGGAAGGACTTGGGAGCCCCAATGGCCTCATTCCTACCCTGGATGGCAGGAGGACGGCAGGAGGAACAGCTCTGCTCCCGTGGACCTCCCATGGCTTCTAAGAAACTTCGCTCTGCTGCATGAAACTTACGTTATTCTGAGAAATGATATAAAAAGATAATTTTTTACATCTGCATAAGATAGTGTTATTTGTATATCTGTTATCTGGCGTGTTTTCCCCTGTTGCTGTGTGTGGGTCTTTCACACAACAAAAAAGGGAGCTGAAAAAAGACTTTAAAGAAAGGAAAATATAGAGCCTCATAATTTACCAGAGGGGTTCAAATGGAGGTGAGAAGCCAGCAAGCTTAAAATCTGTTTGTTTTCATCTCCCTACTGCTTTCATGACACAGCGTTGTGGTTTAACCTGGCAGGCACACAGCTGTTCACTCGCTCGCCTCCCCCAGCAGGATGGGGGAGAGAATCGGAAAAATAAAGTAAAATTTGTGGGTTCAGATAAAGACAGCTTAATAGGACAGGAAAGGTCAGGAAAATAATATTACTAATAATGGTAAAAGAATATACAAAACAAGTGATGCACAACGCAATTTCTCACCTCCCACCGTCCAATGCCCAGCCAGCCCCTGAGCAGTGGTCGCCCCCACCCAGGCCAACTCCCCCCAGTTTATATACTGAGCATGACATCATATGGTATGGTATGGTATGGTATGGTATGGTATGGTATGGAATATCACTTCCAAGATTCCTGGGTGATTGGGGTTTTCTATTCGAGCCCGTTGTGTGATCAGTGCAACCCACTTACTGCACGTAGCATCAGTTGCACGATGTGTAGAGGAGACCCTCTCTTAGAACATCCACCCCAGCACCAGCAGTCGGGGTGCCAGGAGGAGCTGTGCTTCAGTACCAATCACTTCCAAAGCAGCTCGAACCCCTTCATATGCTGCTAACATCTCTTTCTCAGTTGGAGTATAGCGGTCCTCAGATCCTCTGTATCCCCAACTCCAAAACCCTAGGGGTCGGCCTCCAGTCTCTCCTGGTGCTTTCTGCCAGAGGCTCCAGGTAGGGCCATTCTTCCTGGCTGCAGTGTAGAGTACATTTCTTACATCCTGTCCTGCCCAGGCTGGCCCAAGGGCTACTGCATGTGTTCAAAGGCTTGTTGTTGCTCAGGGCCCCATTTGAAATAATTTTTCTTCCAGGTTACTTGATAGAAAGGGCTTGCAATCAGACTGTAATTTGGAATATGCATTCTCCAAAAATCCACAGCACTTAAGAAAGCTTGTGTTTCCTTTTTGCTAGTTGGTGGAGTCATAGGTTTTATTTTGTTGATCGCATCCATTGGGATCTGACAATGTCCATCTTGCCATTTTATTGCTAAAAACTGGATCTCCTGTGCAGGTCCCTTGACCTTACTTTGTTTTATGGCAAAACCGTGCTTCAGAAGGATTTGAACTATTTTCTTCCCTTTCTCACAAACCTCTTCTGCTGTTTTGCCCCATACAATGATGTCATCAACGTATTGCAGGTGTTCTAGACCTTCACCCTGTTCCGGTGCAGTCTGGATCAGTCCATGGCAAATGGTAGGGCTGTGTTTCCACCCCTAGGGCAGTTGATTCCAGGTGTACTGGACACCCCTCCAAGTGAAATCAAACTGTGTCCTGCACAGGGGGAGCAAATCTTGCTGATCACTCCTTGGCTCTCCAGTCAATGAATCAGTGTATGGATGGGAATCAGGGAGTGCGATATTGCTGTCGGTGCACCGTTGTGCTGGCAATTGGCAGCTGTTGTTCTTTGATCCTCAGCAACCCCACAATAAAAGGGTCCTTCAAGAGACCAGGCAGGGTAGACAGCTGTTTAATTTCCTGTGCTTCCAAGGCAGCTATACCAAAGCTGCCTTTTGGGACCTCTTGGGTCCTTGAAATACCCTTTCCTGAAGTAGCCTATGCCAAGGATGCATGGAGCCTCTGGGCCAGTCTCAATGGGGTGCTTTTGCCACTCGTTCCCAGTTAGGCTCACTTCAGCCTCCAATGTAGTTAGATGTTGGGATTACACTGTCATTCCAGAAATACAGATGGGTTCTGCCCCTGTATGGCTTGATGGCATTAGGGTACACTGTGCACTGGTGTCTACTATAGCCTTATAATCCTGTGGGTCTGATGTGCCAGGCCATCAAATCCACACAGTCCAGTAAACCCAGCTGTCCCTTTCCTCTACCTGGCTGGTGGCAGGGCACCTCTAGTCTTGATCATAACATTCACTACTCACTTCTTGTAAATATAAAAGTCCCTTCACTAGGATCAGGCATAAGATCAGCCCTTCTACACTGTCTGGGGAATGAGAGCAACAATTCTCCTGGAAGAACATCCTTTTGTGATTGTTTTTCCTTGCAACTCACGTACCTGTGCCTCTAGGGCCAAAGCAGATTTTCCATCCCACTTCTTCATGTCCTCTCCATAGTCATGCAGGCAAAACCACAGGGTGGCCTGTAGTGTGCACCCACTATATACAGAGCAGAGGGACGCTTACTCCTAATAGCTGAGATAGTGATTCCTACAGGTGGGGAGTAGAACATACCCTCTTTGAGTTGCTGGAACTCCCAGGACAGTTTTTTGGACAGTTGGTATTCTTAAATAGTTGTTTAACCCTAAACAAGACCTGAACCACATTCGGGAAACAGCAGTAGCCACATGTTGGTTTGAACACCCCAAGAATATTCAAAATTCTCAAGAGCTGCTGTAACTAGCCTGAAGGAGAAAGGGGAGGTGAAGGAGCTGGGGAAAGTGTCCCCCCTGGTCTCCACCATAGATTGGTTCTCCCAGGAGAAAAGGTAAAGTGTGTAATTATTAATAGTTTCCAAGAGGTGGCTCCTGAGGTACAGAGATGACAGCAGTGCTGAGTAGAAATACCGGATTAGTCTCATGACCAATAATTTTATCATATCATAAGCCAGTGTTGCACAGTGCAGCAAAATTATAACCTTGATCCAGCTCCCAGAGGCAATAAACAGCACAACAGGGAATATGCACTGCAGGTAAGGTGTTGCATAAAACAACTTTGAGAGCAAGCATGACAACTTTGAGAGAAAAGAAATCCACATTGTCACCAGCAACTATTAAACCAATATAATGAACACTTTTAACAAATTTGCCCTAACATGCTCTGGTCAGATCTGTCATTTTCTCAACCCTTTATGCCTCACATTGGGCACCAAAAGGACTGTTGTGGTTTAACCCAGCAGGCAGCAGTCACTGCCTCCCGGCCAACTCCTCCCAGTTTATATACCAAGCATGACATCATGTGGTATGGAATAGCCTTTTGGCCAGTTTGGGTCAGCTGTCCTGGCTGTGCCCCCTCCCAGCTTCCTGCTGGTAGGGCATGAGAAGCTGAAAAGTTCTTGAGTAGTGTAAGCACTGCTTAGCAACAGCTAAAACATCAGTGTGTAATCAATATTATTCTGGTACTAAATCCAAAACACAGCACTATACCAGCTACTAGGAAGAAAAATTAACTCTACCCAGCTGAAACCAGGACACACAGGTCTTAAAATAACTATAGTTTCAGAGACTTTTTTGTTCCAAGAGCCCAGATTTGGTACTGCCTGTAAAGAGGGCACAAACCATTGTGCCTGGTTCAAGCAGAGCCATCTTTCTCTTTGTGTGATCATGAACTTTATGTGCCCTAACTTCAATATTTACAATATTTCACCACATGTTTTCTTATCGCACCTATATCTCCTTTCTTTCAAGTCCCAAATCTTAAAGGTCACAGCTATGTTTTCATAAGAAAATCTTGAAATCTGTAGCCTCCAGGACATTCCTGACCACATGGCAAAATACAGCCCCGTTAACTGTCAATAAGTGGCCTCGCTTCTGAGCCTTCAGGAGAGAACCTGCAAAAAGCGACAGACGTATTTCAGGGGACAAATCTGTCCACATGCCATCCTTTTTACTTCAGTCGTGCCTCACTGAAGGAGAACTTGAATTTTGCTTTTTTATAACTGCTCTCCAACTGTGTTTCTTGCACCACAGTTCCGCCTTACCTACACCGTAAGCTCTTGGGAACAAGTATCATGTTATATCATATGCTTGCACTGCCTCCAGCCTGAGGGCTAACGCACTATTGCTATGGCAAAAAAAAAAAAGTGTTAGGAAGTTAGAGGAAAAGCTTGCAGAAGAGCATCTTTTTATACTAAGGACACAAGGAAGCAAAGCTTACAGTCTCTATATTCGACCTTTAAGAAGAATAATAAGAAAAAAAAAAATCTGAGTTTGTTTACATGAAGAATCAACATTGATCTAGAGCAAACCGTCTGTTAGAAACTGAGGATTTGACCTCGGTCTGACACGCAGTGGAGAAATTTGCAACACTAACAGTCATTTGACTCTTGTAACACACCACGCTGTGTTCACACAATCAGCCCAGATAAGAAGAAAGTCTCCCCAGTCTTATTTCTTCCCTTTAATTTATTCCTTTCATCTTATTTTTTGCAAACCTCTCTAGCATTCTTGCATATTCCACGCTAAATGTGTTTCCACCTTTAATGAAACAGGGAAGGCAGCCGCACAAAATTGGGACTGGCCTGAAGATGCTGTTTCTGTCACACTCATTTGGTCTTTCTAGGACTGAATGGAATATTCCTATGGCAGTGTATTCTTTAATCTGCATTAATTTCTTCAGTTACACGGTAACAGCTGATGCATTGTAGCAATCACTGACAAATAGACTTGGTTAGAGTAGGCAAATTGGATCTGTAGCAGAAGGAGAAAAGAAATCTCAAGTCCAAGGAAAATAAAAGCCTAATTCCTGTCTATGCATTGACAGGATGAACCTGAGCTCAGATCAAAAGCATTTCTCTGAATAAGCCATTTCTGCAAGAACACAGAGCTTGAGACAGAAAAGAGGGAACCGGCTGAGAAATGCTTCCAGAATGAAAAATTCCAGAATTCCAAAAATTTCCTAAATGGAAAATAAAACTTGTCTGCCCAGCTGGTCCTACATCACCTGCCCAAATCCAGAACAGGTACAGAACTGTGGTTCTTTAACAGCTGGGCTTTAACCATCTCAGATCCTTTCCCTCAGATGGTTACCTGTAATTAAGAAGAGGAAAATTGAGAGCTGACTGAAACGGACTTTATGAAAATGTGAACCAAACATCTCTGTTGTACTTGTCATTGCAAACATTTCTCTTCATTTGGCTATTGCAATTGGTTTTGAAAAAGTACCTGTATAACCGACATATTATTTTTCATATGACTAAAGCATGGAATTTCCTTAAACCCTCAGGAATCAGGCCTCCCAAATCCCATCAAACTGACCTAAAATCTTGAAGCATGCTTAAAATAACACATTTTGGATTCTTTTTATTTGCCTTTTAGATCTGATCTGATCTTCTAGGTGAAATCACTTCATGTTTTACATTTTAAAAAAGCTGGAAATGTTATAGAATCTTTATTCCAAGAATGTAAGTTTTAAGAAATGCATCAAAAATCATGAAACTTTAAATTAAAACATGAGACTTGGCAGCAGGGGTGAGCAGTAATTCACTCTTCCAAGCACTTCCTCACCCTTTCAAATAGAAATTGCTAATCGTGAGAAAAAAATTCATAAACACAAATTTGTAAAGCACAGATCAAGCCAGCAACATATAATTAGTTCTTCTCTTTTTTTTTTTTCCACGTTTAAACCAAATGTAACATTAATTTCACTCATCTATCTCCAGTTTCCCTGCACTGGTCTGAAAATACACGGAGGGAACAATCCCAGCTTAGCACCATGATGCCCTTGTCTCGTCCAAATCTGTGTAAATTCAGTAGCAACAGATCACCTAGCTGTTTGCATACAAATTGATCCAAGTCTATTGACTTCCTTTTCTGTAGTTCTCTCCCATGTATTATGCAAAATTCAGCAGGCAGATATTATAATCAGCACATTAGTCACCAAGCAGACACCTCCAATTTCCTTGTAGCCTCCCAAAGTCACATTCTATTGCCATTCTGAACCTCATTTCATGGAGTCGGCATTTCGGTATGGGTACGATGAACCAGGACAAAATGAAAGGCTGCGATACCACAATGGACAACTTCTGCTGCTCCTCAGGTGCACGGGTGTTAATTTTGACCCTTTGCTGTCGGCATCAGAGGAGAAATTGCAGTAGCCCTCCAAAGGCTGGAGGGGTTGTTAATAGACAAACATCCTCTCATGGCCAGTGCAATTCAGCCTTTCTAATGGGATTCAGCCTTGCATTAGACAGTCTGGACTGCACCGAGTAGTATCTCTTTCTTGCCCATATACTCCTAGACTTCCTGGCAATGTGAAAACTCAGAGTCTACCCACAGTTTTCACTGAAGGCTTTCATTCTAACAGAGTTTAGGAGCAGTGCTAGCTGAAGCTCCAATGTTTTTGCTACTGCGTAATGCCAGCACAGCACTTGCCGGTGACTTCCCAACCATGTGCTGCTTTAATAATTTCCAGGAGAAAAAATTATTAATAAAAGCCAGGAGAATGGGAGGCTGGGGGAAGGAGGGTACTACAACACAAAGTCAGGGGCTGAGCACTCTGGAAATATGGTAAAGTCTCTCCCTTCCCTCTGTCATCAGCCATTGATCCTTCTTACTGGCACGGCAGAGAACTTCACCCCATTAGCTGGTTCTGGTACCCGCCCGGAGAAAGTCAGACCTACAGCCAGAGTTTTTGGCTATCAGAAGTAAAAC
>NW_009260264.1:1971910-1980370 GCF_000687185.1 Egretta garzetta | reverse complement strand
ACTCTCCAGATGTTACTGGAATGCTACTTCCCATGCCTCGGAGGTGCTTTGCCTCATCTCCAGCTATAAGCCGCCTTGCCAAGGAAAGAAGCAGAGCTGAACACTCCCTTTCCTTATTACTTAGAGAAACATCCTGGGAAAGGGTGCCATATGCCAGAATTTGAAGGATTTGCCTGGAGGATCCTGGGAGTGTGACTGAGCCCCTCAGGGTGTCTAGAAACACCTCGATTTTCTTTTAGACATCGCAGAAGCTGCTGTACTTTCAGATCTGTGCTCGGGGGCTGAACGTAGGCTGGGGTTGGGGTGGCTGCCCCTGCTCCTGCAGCGCTGCTGCGCCTCTGGCTCAGGGGCCAACAGAGCAGCCAGGAGAGCCGGCAGCCCCCCAGGCAGCCCGGCTGATTGCGCTGATACACGGGCAGCCACCGTAATACCTCACTTTTCTCATTAACAGGAGAATATTACGTTCTGTTTAAGAATTTTATCTGATGCATTATCTCAACACTCTGTTATGCAAAAGCAAGGATCTTAGGAAACGTTATTAAAATATCGACAAAAACACTCTTCATGCTCATGAATACAATAAAGAGGTTTTTCCAGTGGTTATTCTCCAGCCTAGAGCCCATGCCAAAACACACCAAAACACTCCATTCAGTTTTAATGAGTACAGGTTAGAGACCATATCTTTTAAGACAAGCTGAAATACTTATCTTAAGGTTAGCCACACTGATCTGAAACTTCGAGCTTGAGAAATCTGTCTGGAAATCTTCTACATTCAGACTTTATTTTTTATCTAGATTTCTGATACTTCCTGGTCTGTTCTGAGCAAAATACCAGCAAACCCACTTCTCTTCCCTCACAGCATGCCTTTGCCATTGCTAGTCAAAACTGGGAAGTGTAGAAATGAGAAAATTGCAGTGTGGGGACAGCAAAAGGTGAAATTCTTCTGGGTGTGTTCTGATCAAAGGTTCAGATTTATTCATTCATTTCATTTTTGTCTATCATTTACAAATTTGCAGAAACTTGTCCTCAAGAACAATCATATTCCATGTTAAAAGGGTGCTCTGGCATCTTCTGTGTAAGCAGGTTAACTCCCAACAATTTAAGAATGTGTGAGGTTTTTTCCAATCTGGTTTTCACTGAACTGTAATTGCTACAAAACATTTTAGATTCTGATAATGATTTACATATTTTCTTTTGACTTCTGCTATATTTTGATAGCATAGATGGCGAAATGTTTTACTGTAGATAAATGTCACTGTGGGTTTGTGACTTTACTAATGATCATGAGTCAATAGGTCTCATGATACCTACGGTAGCTTGCTAGATAAAGGAATATACGGATGCTTATCTCTGCAGAAAGATACAATAGTTAGAAAAGCTTGGTAATGCTGACTGTCCCTCAGCTGTGCATTGCTTAAGTTTATGGCAGGTTGGTTTAAAGCTAAATGCAAGTCCAGCTGCCAATATCTGCAATTTGTTCTGTATTCTCTGCCAAAGAAGAATCCTTTCTGAAGTGTCCCATGCTACTGTCTCACCAGACTAAATATTGTCTGCTAGCTTAATCCTAGAGAGAAGCAGAAAAGGAGTATAAAATTATGCTCTTAAAGAATGTTCCCTTTTAATTTTCACTTTTTAGAGGCAAAATGTTAACTCTGGAAATCTGCAAGAATGGATTACTCAAGGACTATAAATGTGCTTTGTTTTATGGATCACTGTGAAGAGAATTATCTTTTAGCTCAGAGAGCTTGAAGGAAGCTAGGAGGAGGAGGTATGGGCCATTAAGTAAATTTAAGCAGCTTATACTACCTTACTGTTTATTTAGGCATGGATGGGATTAGCTGCGGGCTGATTAAAGGAGACTGTAGAGAAGGAGGCAATGGGAGACAGGGTGGGGTGAAGGAGGAGGTGCTTCAGATCCAGCCATGCTGCAGGATATTTGAGCAACATGTAGCAAAAGGCTGTGTCCTGGTCCTTCAATATTGCATGGAAGTCCCGGAGGTGGGTTTGGGGTGCTTGGCACCTCTTGGCCTTTGGGAATCAGAGCTGGGAGGTTCTTCCATGAGGCAAGGAGTCATCCAGGCGCACCGAGAGCGTGAGTCAGCTGTGCCTTGAGAGCAGTCTTGGCTTCCTTGGACTTGTCTAAACAACATGAGGGCTAGGGCCGGGGAGAGAGCCTGGGAAGAGAGCAGAAGGCTGGAGAGTCAGTGGCCCATAGCTGTGCCACCTTAAAATAACTCATAGGCAACATACCCCTAAAAAAATGTATGTGCAGCAGTTACTCAAATCCCTCCTCTGTAATCGGTTCCCAAGGCTGTTGGCCTCCTGCAGTACAGGGATTTGCAGACAGCCCATTTTTTTTCCACACTAACCATCTCTCTAGTTATTATGGAAATCAGATACCCTGAAGCAAAGAGTAGACAACCGCTGTTGTGGAGTTACAACTATTGTTACGACTCAGGAAAAAGCCACCTCTCCATCCAATGAAGGGACCCCATTGCAGTATGAAGACAAGGTTTGATGGAAGCATCCGTGGCCAATTCAGAAGGCGGCCAGCTTGATGCTCAGCAGATCTGCAGAGCCGGAGCAGGAATAGTCCTGTTTCTGCTAGACCAAACCGTGAATCTCCCAGGAAATTTGGCAGGAGTGAGTTGCCAATCAAGCCATATAAAAGTATTAAAGAGAGAAAAAAGCAAGCAACATCATTTCTGAGCTGACCAGAAACTAGCTGGCTTTAAATGGAGATTTTTAATGAAATTTTACAAATATTTGCTGGAAACTCCTTACTGTTGGTTCATTCTCAAAAACAACGTCCTGTTATTTATTTAAACTGCTGTATCTCAGCGCTATTCAAATTGCTCAGACTGGAGAGCTGACAGGCATGTGACATGGTTTTCTTTTTCCTAAATTGTCTCTTCTTAAAGAAATACAGTTGAAACATGTCAAGTGAGAGAAATGTGACCAGCAGCTGAGTTGTTGCACATTTTCTGGGAGCTCTGTTAGCGTCTCTGGAAGAGAAATCACCTGTGAGCCAGAGAAAGTGGGCAGAGGGAAACTACCGGCAGTTTCAGAAAGGAGATCTTTGGGCTTAGGAGGGCCCGAAGACAACCTTTTGTGATTTCTTTGGGTTCTGCTTTCTACAGGCTGGCCTTAGTTTGGGAAATTAAAGGCTGATAAGACTGGCTTGGACCTTTTTGTCTTTTGTCTAAAAATCCAGAGGCATTTTCCTGTCGGAGACCACGCTATAGGCAGCATTTCTGAAGAGCTTCAAAACCATCTCCTCCTGACCACCTCTTTGGATGTGGAACGGTGATTTTCTGTTGCTGATTCTGGTAAATTTGCCAGTGGAAATGCAGATCCCTTAACAAGCTGAGCATGCCCAGATCGATACATTCCTCATATGAGCTAGCTTTGCCTGCTCACCTTGGAAATATTTTACCGATATCCAGGGGTTCGCAGGCTGGAGCAAAACCCCACTGCCAAAGAGTAAGTTCCTCGGCACAGAAACGCAGTCGGTTTGGGTTTGCCAGACAGGAGAGACTGTGATTTTGGCCATACTCATCCATACGTGGGCACCCGTACCCATCTCCATGCCACTGTTTGCCGCCCACTCTACAAAACTCTTTCTCCTCATGAAAATAGAAAACCGGTGGCATTTAATATAAACTGGCAGCGTGGGTTTCAAGGAGTGTTTTGTTTCCCAAACACTAGATGGAGCTGGGTAATTGAGGTTCATTTCCAGCCTCCCTGCAGTCTGTGGGTCGTGGAGGAGCTGAGGAAGGCGGTGGGGTTGGCAGTCGTTCACCCTGCCACCTCCTGGAAACCGGTTCCAGGCCTCCGTAATAGGGTTTGCTTTTTTTATTAGCAACAATAGCCTTATACAGCAAGGCTAGCCTCATCCTGACATTACATGAAATAGGTCAGTATTTGGATAGACAGATTTATTGTGCAGTTTGCATTTAGGCTTAACGGTTAAAATAAATAGTTCTTTTCTTCCCTTGCAAGCTGATGAGCCAGACTCACTTCCAAACAACTGAAGACTTCTGTACTTTTTGACAAACACAGTTCTCCAATTAAGAACAGTAAATAGGATTATACAGTCTGAAAAGGCTCTTTATCGCTAGAAAGTTTGTATGTGGGAAGTGGGGGTCTCTCTCTAGCGTTCATTGTAATTCTTTTAAAATACAAACTAATGATTTTGTCACATCCAGAGTTCAGGGTTTTCAAAGGCAAAAGCTGCTTAAAGGGAGCCAGCCTTCTGAGGGAAGAGATCTGCATCCGTATGATTAATTCTGTATAATATATGCATTATTATTATCTATTTTTTAATCAAAGTCTTTAAAATGCAGTCTTTGCTTTAAGCCACACAAAAAAATAAGTCATATTTATTTTTCTTTCAGGACACTTTTTTTATTATGTGAGGCTGATACATATACTTATTTGTCTTTAAATCAAAGTGGAATAAATGACACGGGTCAGAAAGGGCCAAATAGTTTAGCACATCGGGATCTCGGTGTGACAACTGTCTGCCAGCTGCTTTAAAGATGCCACAAAGCCAGCGCAGAGGAGAGAGGAAATAACCTGTTAGTAAGAGAAGTTTGATCCAAAACTCCAGCAGTGAGTACCTGGCTGATCTCGTACAACAAGAGGGCTTCCATCCTATATCACATGGCTGCAGATGTTCATATTATGTATACAATCGTCTAATCTCTCTTGACTCTAGAACATCTGTGACATAGATTAATTATGCATTGTGCAAAGACAAAGCGTGGTGATTTAATTAGTTTTCTGATTACTGATTTTCAGTTCCATTGGCTCCCTCTCTTGTCCTTGTAATATGAAACAGGATTTACCAGTTTATTCTCCATATTTTTTTCCTTTCTCTACCATCCAGCTTTCTTACCAGGGCACTTCTCGCTGTACCCTTCTCATTTTTGTCACTTCCCTATGGCCCTTCCATTTCTGCTATGTTTCTTTGAGATTAAGTGGCTAGAAACGTAAATATTAATCTAGGTGAAGAATACCATCTGTTTCCAGTTTGGTATCCTTGGCTTTTTTGCATTCCAGATGCAGAATGATGACATGAATTGCAATATGCAGAGAATACAGTGATGATGATATTGTAAGGCAGGCAAATGATGCCCTGGACTTGCTACAGTATAATTTACACTGATACAGATTCCATTTATGCCCTTTCTATTGGCATCAGATATATATACCCTTTTTTGCTTTCTTAAGAATTCCATAAAAGCTCAAGTAGTGTTTGTAATTTTGTCATTTAGCTACCATTTTGCAAAGTTTCTTTTGTCCCCCAGTTCTGCTTTTCTGCAGGGACAGGTACACCTCTTAGAGCCTGTTATTAACTGCTTTCACAGCCTCCCACGCTTCTAATTTACACCCAAATTTGGACTGCTTGCTTCCACTTGTGAGATGCCCCAGGTCTGCTGGGCATTGACATGGCATGGTAATTCCTGTCTTTTCCTTACGCTTGATACTGAGCTGGCTCGTCTGCTCTCCTGTTCCACATTCCTCCTCTCAAATTGTTTTGTTCACTCAAGTCAAACAATGAGAAATAAAGTTAAAACTAAGGTTTTAAAAAAATTTGAAATCCAGTCACGGTTTAATTTTGGTATTTATGCACTGCTCCCTGCCTTCTCTGCACTTCTGCATGAGCAGGGAGGGATCTGATGAAAGATGCTCAGGTTTAAGCACTTTTGTGGCTCATCTCTGGTGTGGGAATATATGGATTTTCAGCGCTGAGCAAAGAATCTGCGTATGCTTTAAAGGAGATTGCATTTTGCATTTTTACTGTAATTCCCCAACTTACTTGCTTGTACTTGAAACGTGCCCTCTTTCTTAGATAAAGGAGAAGTGAGCCAGCCAGGGTAGGAGAGTGGAGCTCAGTGTGGAGCAAGGCACCTTGCAGCTGCAGTCGTTGGAAATAGTCTTTTCTGGTCCTGGCTTGATGCCCCTGTTTTCTTGGTGCCCAAGGCAGTTTCACACATTTCCTAGCAATCCATCTGTGAAAGACAGAAATGCAGCAACAATGCTCAATGCACAAGCATCAGCGAAGACAGAGGAAGAGCCTTTACTCTCAATGGCTGAGCCCAGGAAGACACTGAGAAATTCATTCAGTTTGGTTGACACATGCTGCAGAGCAAAAGGATGTTTAGGAAAAAAAATCTTTACAGCACACATCTGCAAGCGACTGCAATCGCTCCTGTACCTCTGTACCAACACAGATATGTAGAAAATTAAGGTTTTGAAAAGAAGGTTGAAGAAAAAATGGCAGCTGACTGCAGGACAGGTTTTGGTTTATAGGTATCAGTTGGGATTAGAAAATTACAAAACTGTGTTTTGACACCAAGAAAAGCCCCCGCTACTCTCTTGGAAGGTGAATTTTCAATACATATGTCCTCAGTGACTTTCAATTAGAGCATTTCAATTTTACCTAAAGTCTGTATGGTAAAATATTTATTAACACCCTCAGGGACATAAGGTCTTGCTATTTTAAATAAATAAAAAATGTGGCCTATTTGCTTAGCACCCAATACTTACTTTTATAGATGAGATATATCCTTTTCATCTATAATTAATTCCTCCAGTGCCTTTCAGTTTTGAGAAGCATCATCTGTAGAAGAACCAGATGTTTAGTTTAGCTGGAGGATTTTCATGGAAGCAGGGATTAGACTAACCAGTACAAGAATCACTTGAAACTACCTGTGTAGGCTGTCTATATTTGGAGGCTGGCCTTTTGCTTTTTTTCTTATGAGTTTGGTATTTTCAAGCTCTACCTCAAAAGCCACTCAAGGTACACCTGTCTTTTCAACAGTATCAACTATTCATCAAGGATTTGGTGTATTCTAGTAGATGCCTGCTGAGACTAAGATCTTGTGTAAGAGGGTCAGTGGTTACATTCAGCCTTTTTGCCATGTGCAACATGGCACAACATCCAAAATCCATTGGCTTCTGCTCCAAAAGGGAAAATGTTGCTGGGTGGGGTTTCCTGCATGAATCACCAGGGGTATTACTGTAAACAGCCTTATGGTAGATCATGGCCTATGGTGTAACCCTGCAAAGAGGTGGCTTCTGGTGCAGCTCAGAAAGGAGATGATACACAAGTACTGAATCATTTCTCGTGATGCTTCTCCAGCCCTGCTGGCCAGCGCAAAGCAGCAGCCCCAGCCCTCTTGCCCTCACTGTCCCTGGGGCTCTGCAAGGACCTGGTGTTTCTCCTGCCCAGGGACACAGGAGGGAGGTTTGCAACTGAGCAAAGGGACACACTGCTGCGGAGCTGCAGACACCACCCACCCTCCTGGGCTCTGACTGCTATCTACATCAAGTTAAGCAGGACTCTGAGTGGAAAGAGCTCACACAGTCAGATGAAAGGCAGAGGAACAGCCCAGACAACTCAAAAGCGTTTGCCATGAATCATGTGGCTGGTTTCTGGAACTGAAAAAAAACCTAAACCTTTTTGGCTGAAATAAGCCTGCTGCAGTGCACTTCTAACTTCTGAGCTGAGTGGAAGTGAAAGCAAAGCACCCCTCCCCAAAGGGGTACAGATACTGCCTCAAGCTCAAAGTCAGGGTGGTGTCTGAGGGATGCTACTCAAAGTGAGGTAGATGTGCTTCCAGGTAGGATTCAAGAAGTATCTGACTTTTACACAGTTAATACACAGTTAGCATACATGAAGCAGATTTCTGAATAGGCTTTTCAAGATGTTCATACTTCCATAAGCCCAGGGAAGCCCATTTTGTAGACAGAGGGCTAGATTCTCATTTGGGCTACAGGTAGCCGGGATGGGTCTTGGTTATTTTAGTGCAGTTTGGTGAAGAGCCTTACTGGGAACAAGGCTAAGCTGTACAACTCATATATATCATTTGGAAAATTCTATCCTTATTGATACAAGGATCATAAACACCATGTTTCCATAAGCCAGAAAAGTTTAAGGCTGGAAGTATGCGGAGATGGAGGTGTACCTAATGGTGTGCTCTCACCCTCGCTATTTTCTCAAAGCTAAGCAATGTTGATGCAGAGGCACGTCAGAAGACTGACATTGTCAGGAAAAACACTCAAAATTCACAAATACTTCATCTGTTTTCATTGAACCAAAACCCAATCTATAAGGAGCATCTTCCGCTACAGCTAGAAGCTCTGTGCTGAAAGAGGGCAGCAGTTCAGCTGGGGTGCACAAGGGCGCTTACACAGTGTCCAGCATGAAAACGTGACCGAGACTTTGGAGCCATAAGTGAGAGGTGGTATTAATACTGGTGTGTAGAATGCATTTTAATGTTGCTTCACATCAAAGGGCCTTGGTTAGATATTTGCTACTTGACCATGAAGATCCAGGAATGAGCAGAACATTCAAGATTATTAACTCCAGTGAACCCTGAAATGAGAAGATATTACCTAGTTTACAATCTCTTGCGGAGACAGTAGCATGGCTTTCCCTTATAACTCTTT
>NW_009260264.1:1951138-1971897 GCF_000687185.1 Egretta garzetta | reverse complement strand
TCCCCCTCCTTTTGAATTTCCCTTTTTTTCCCTTTTTGCCCCTTCAGGTTTTCCTCTTTAAGCAATTCCATTGTGCCAGTAATTAAGATTGTGCTTGACAAAGGCATTTCCTTATCGATGTGGTATTATTGATTGTAAATTGGTCTGCATTCATATTTTTATACTTGCTACTATAGGATGCTTTTGAGCAGAAGCGATAAAGTCATTAAAATTACCGCCTGGAGTTCTCAAAATATCTGTTTATCTCCCAGCTCAAAAACTCTTTGCCCTCTGGGGAAGGGGCAGAAGGGAGGAACTTCTTTTTTCTCATTTGTATTTTTAATGGGCTAGAAAACCCAATGGATTTATTATAATTACAATGCATTTAGGGTTTTACAGAATTATGGCTAATGCCACAAAGAACAAAGTTCATTTAAATTAGAGCTGTGTGACTGGGCTTTGCGTGCATTTCAGACCAGGAGTGCACACAGGTACAACAGCCCCTGTCAGTACTGCTAATATTAAAACACTTTAAATTCAAAGTTAATTTGACTGTGAGGAGGAATATTGGACTACAACGTATCGCATGGATTCCCTGAGCCTGCCTATGTGTTCTGAGTATGTGTGTTGCTGGCTATCATTGCAGACAGATCTGCCAATGAAGTCGGAGCAGGATGCCAAACTAACAGCTAACACTGTCATTAGCTTGAGCATTTGCTGTGATTTCTTCATTGACAAACATGTTTGTTAGAACACATACCAGGCAGCGACATCCTAGGAGGGAAGCAAGAACAAGGAAATTAAGACAGTTTGCTTGACATGCAAATTATCTCTCAGCTCTAACCAGCTTCTGAAAAAGACACACTCCATAAAAATGACACACACAGGAGAATACACAGTGGTGTCATTTTATTTTCAGGCAACTGCTGTTCCATTTTTTCACAGAGTTTAAGGTAAAACCCCTCCTTTCCTAAGTATATTATCCTGGATTCTCTTTAAACACAGAAGCTTTTCTCTCCATGGCTGCAAGTTTCTGTCTTGTTCACCTTTCTTCTCTTGGGTTGTAATTGAATCTGTAGGGCATACTTCTTACGGTACCGTAATCCGGTGTCATGGAAACTTTGGAGTCAGCCAAAAGGAAAGCAATTCAGAGGCTGGTAGTCATTAAATAGCATAAAGGATATTTTCTGAAAACAAAGGTTTTGAAATTTGGGACTTACATGAAGATATAGAAACAAGTCCCTTTTAAGCAATGCCCAGCACATACACAACCTCATATACTGACATCTTCCCCCAGTTTTACAATGGACACCTGGACCAAAAGCTACCAGCACTGGTAAAAGTGCTCCCATGAACTGAAATTTCATATTATCTAACACTTAAGCAACCAGGACTATTCAGGGTTAACAAAACTTAGCCTGAAAAATATTTGTTTGGGGCTAAACTCTTCATTACTTCAAAAAAAAAAAGCATAGAAGTTGAATTTCTAAAGTAAATCTATACATTTTATGAAATGGAGCTGTAATAAAAATGCCATACACGTGTGTAAAAGCTATTGTTTCACAAAGAAAGTGATTTGATTTGCATTAATACAATGGGTGAGACTACGGCAGAAGAAAAGAGTCACAAATCAATGGCTATGCTTTTCAACAAATTGAATCTTCCATAGCAGCACTTTTCATACATACATATTAGGCGTAGGCTTCCATATCAAGAAGCAAAACTGCACACGCAGAAGGAAAAATCCTATACCTTTGCACTATAATCTTAGCATGACATTGCTGCAATTGAACTGCACAAAAAAGCAACAAAGACGTGCCTTTAAGAGTACGAAACACCAACTAAAAGTATGAAATTCATATGAAAGAAATATATTTTGTGATGAAAAAAGTCACTGAAAGTTAGTGTGTCAAAGCTAGTTTTTTCTGCAAGACTGATTTACACTGAATAAAATTTCAATTAAAGGCCTTTTCTAGCTAAAAAAAGAAGCATTCTCAGCTCTCTGTGTTCTGGAGACAGCTGAACCCAACAGCACAACTCAGAATTACATCCTAATGCAGGGTTTCAGCCGCTGAACCCAAGGCAACTTAGCAAAAAGCCTTTTACCAGCATCACAGCAAGGGAGCAGGGGGTGTGGGGGACTCAGACTTACTCTGGAAATGGCCTCATTTCCACCCATTTCCACCACGCTGGACCTCTGAAGCTGTACCTTAGCCTAATAGCTGAGGACATCAGGTCAAAGTGGGATTGTGGTGATTTTCCCAGTTTTTACTGTAGCCTTCAAGCATTAGCAGCACCAGAGTCATCCCTGACCGCTGC
The DNA here is from genome assembly GCF_000687185.1 of Egretta garzetta. Taxonomy (NCBI): domain Eukaryota; kingdom Metazoa; phylum Chordata; class Aves; order Pelecaniformes; family Ardeidae; genus Egretta; species Egretta garzetta. The sequence continues at coordinate 1,969,599 of NW_009260264.1, read as the reverse complement.
CTGACCAGCCCGTGAGATACGGCATGAGCCACCTCAACCCACCACCGCTCCGGTGAGGTAGAGAGGTCCTGGGAAAGGGAGAGGGACAGCACCTGTGGCTCCAAGCTTGCCTAATCCTCCTACATCTCCCAGGCTCTCCACAGGCATCCCTCAGCCAAAGCACAGAGGCCAAGATAAAACACTGTTGACATTTCTGTATTCATATTTTTAAAGAAGGAAAAAAAAAGAAAAAAACAAAGAAACAAACAAACCCCATGTGGGTTCCTCCATCATTTCCATTCAAAAGGATTAGTCAAGGGCAAAACCAAATTTTTGTTTTCTCACTTAGCCTTAAACAATGGCTTTGCATTTAGTAACTAGAAGGACATTGCAAATGGATGGAAAGCAAATCTCAGCAGTTTGGTAGTGCTAAATAGAGGCTACTGGAAAGCCTAGATCTACCCTTGTGGTTTCAGTTTAAAAAAAGCCTCATTTTGTTTGTGAGTAAAATGAAAAGGCCAGTTATTCAAACTGGTATTGTACAGGCACTCTTATGAAAACGTGGCTAGCCCAGCAGATGAGCAGAAGCTTACCTGAGGATCATTTAGTAAGATCAGAGCCAGCCCTATCCAAACAAGGGCAGCGCTCCAGGCTGGGAGCGAGGAGCACTTTGGGCATCTGGAAAGCATCCCTAGATGTAAGAGCTCACTCTTCCAACATTCAAATTGCTATCAGTACCTGTGGCCACGATTTTTGGATCCCATCCTTCCCTTAGTGATCTTGGTGTGAGCTTTAACCATATCTCAGTGGAAGCAGCAGGCTTTACATGATGCTTCTGGCAGTAGATATCACTCTGAAACTCCAGCTCACATTTGGGTGCTTCCATTTACAGTGTCCTCCTCTTGGTGATGATTTGACCCAAGTCCACGGCAAGGAAGAAACTGGCACTGGTGGGGTGTTTTTCACTTGTAACTCTTTGAAGTAATCGTGGCACGCTATTGGGGCCACCCTGATGTCAGCATCTCTTCTCCTTTTGGCATTTTAAACACCAAGATGTAATTCTCACAGCCAGTGCTTATGACCAGCTGTGATTGATATAACATAACCATCAATCACCTGGTGGTACCCACATATCAAGCACTGAAGTGGCTAAATGGAATTAACTCCTCAATGCTTAGTTGTGGCTCTAATGTTTATGCCTGCAATTTGTTTACCTACAAATTCTGTGCAGGAGGTAGATTCTGGGACTTAAAGATCGGGCATTCAGGTTTTCTTCTTTCCCCAGTTTTTTCTTCTCTCAACTTGCATTTTTGCCTTTTCCAGTTCAGGTTCAGGAGTGTTTTCATAAGGGCAAAACTGGCTTTGCAATCTTTACTCAAGTTAGTCATTTCTGTGCAGCGTCCCGTTTATTTGAGTAAGTGTTACTCGCAGGTGCAAGGCTTTGCTGGTTTGGGCTCCTTTTCAACAGAAGCGAAGGTACCAGCCAGCAGTAATCTTTTCCCAGCACATGACAAGAACCAAGCACTGTCAGGAAGGATGCGTTTATTTTGGAATATGAAAAACAACAAACTGAAATGAATAGGCATGAGGCATCCATGAGACAACAGCAGGCGAATGTTGGGTTGGGGTTTTTTTCCTCTTTCAAAACATAAAGATGATGCCCAGGGGAAACAAAATCGTGATGCCAAATGCTCTCTGAGGATGCTGTGGTCAGCACTAAGGGTGATCTGCTATCGCAATGGCCTATGGTTTTCCCACTGATGTTTTATTATAAGCATTCACATAAAAGAAGAAAAATATCTGTAGAGAAATTGCTAATAAAATAAGGTGTTATCTCTCTTACCTACACTATTAAAATTATTCTCTCTTTCCACTGAAGATGCAGTAGTGTGCTTTAGATTTTTGAGGTGGATTGAATGTAAATATTTTCCCCAAATTGACACAGCTGCATCGCAGAGATATGCTTGGTGTGGTTACCTTGCTTGTCAGTGGATTCACAGTTTTCTTTTTAATTCCTTTTCTGCTGTGGCACCACACACCCCCTCTCTCATTTCCCTGGCAAGCAAACCAGGGCCTTAGGGCTTTTAGGGATGGTCCCAGTCCTATGGAACCTGGGCTGACTTTCTCGTCCCCGTGTGCTTGCTTAAAGTCACTCTGATAATGTTCCTGTGGAGAGTTTCTGCCAGAACAATGTCGCCCTAACGCTGCATTTGAAAGTAATTGTATCTGCCAAGGGAAGACTCTGCAACATGCAAGCAAAAGTGTATTTTATTTAATGTACTTTCTCTAATCACTCCACATGGCCAAAACTCAGTTACAGATGCTGAAAAGTCTCGATTCGTTCCTGCAGTGAGTACACAACAAAACTCACCGTTCGCTGGTGAGGATGGAATCGTTCAGTGCAAATCAATCTGCCGTGAGCAACTAATTCCAGCTTAAATGAACTAATAGCTTGCCAACTGATTCCCTGCTTTTCTTGAAGACATCCTGGCCCGTAAGGATTTGCTGGGCGCAGCTGCTGAGCTGGCGGGCAGCTAGGCCACAGACCCCTTCCACCACCCACCCAGCTCTGCCCACTCACCGGCACTGCTTCTCCTGGGGCCCAGCTGGGACGGAAGAGGCAAGCTGATGTGCGAGCTGCAAACAGCAAACCCCTCTCATCACCACGAACCTTCAGCGCCTGCAAGCACAAAGCATTTAGGGGCGATAACCGGGCCACCCAAGGCCAAACTGAAGAGGCTGCCCTCCATACAAGGTAGTGCAGAATTTTTCACCTCTGCCCGTGGAAAATATTCACAAATTGGCTCATCTTCTATTTGATTAGCTGAGCTGCTTCTCTTCTGCTTGCGCAGGGAGGCAGGGTGGGAAGGGGCGGCAGGCAGATCGCTGAGGAGGTGAAATTAATGAAAGCAAATTAGTCCCTGCGAAGCCCTGCGCTGCCGTGGGTAGACCACGGCCATGTACTGCAGGCCAGCACTACCCCAGCAGTAATCTGCCTTCCAGGTAATTAGAAACACTCTGTATCACCTTCTCTATTAAGTTCACAGTCCTCAGTATAATGCTAAAAGAAGTAGTTTCCTACCATGCTAAGAAGAAAGATTTCTCACCAGTGAATAAGGAACGTCTGATACATTTAGAGTTACTTTTCGACCACCTGTTATCTGTCCCAAAGGATAAGTAGCAGCCTACTCTCCTTGGACTTCATGCTGTCCATGGAAATCTTACATTATATGGGATCATGGCTTCAGGTTGGCTCTATTGGCGGCAGGTTGCTGGGGACACTGGTGCAGGATGAATTTGTTTGTATTTTGCGTATGCTTGGAGCAACGGCTGAGAAATAAGTGATGAGTAACAAACCGCCTACTCGAGTCAGCCTCTCTGGATGTATCCACCTAACTTTAAATAATGCAGTGTGGAAAAAAAAAAGTTATTCACCAAATACTGTTTCCAAGTGAATCTCTCTGGTGTATCTGCTTTTTTACATACACTAAATCATTTGGGGTTTGTTAGGCAGTATTATTTTTACTAAAATGATATTTTGCATTCCACAGCTTCCCGTTTCCTGTAAAGAAAAACAGTCTTAAAATACATAGCTAAGCCACAGGCAGACAGGAACAAGCTAATGCATATAGACTGGCTCCACCTGTATAAGCCAGAATTTAAAAAAAAACAACAGCAAACAAATAAACTTAGCACTGCCAAGTTCACCACTGCCTGCTCATGGCTTGGATGGGCATACTCTTTGCTGGGTAAAACACTCACTGGGTGTCCAGGCCCAGCTGTAGTGAATGGAGTTAAATCCAGTTGGTGGCCCATCACAAGCGGTGTTCCCCAGTGCTCAGTTCTGGGCCCCATTCTGATTAATATCTTTATCAGTGATCTGGATGAGGGGATCGAGTACACCCTCAGTAAGTTTGCAGATGACACCAAGTTGGGTGACAATGTTGATCTGCTTAAAGGTAGGAAGGCTCTACAGAGGGATCTGGACAGGCTGGATGGATGGGCCAAGGCCAATTGCTGAGGTTCAATGAGGACAAGTGCCGGGTCCTGCACTTTGGTCACAGCAACCCCATGCAACGCTACAGGCTTGGGGAAGAGTGGCTGGAAAGCTGCCTGGCAGAAAAGGACCTGGGGTGCTGGTTGACAGCCAGCTAAACATGAGCCAGCAGTGTGCCCAGGTGGCCAAGAAGGCCAACAGCATCCTGGCTTATATCAGAAATCGTGTGGCCAGCAGGAGCAGGGAAGTGGTCATGCCCCTGAAGTGATCAAGCCCTTGTACTCAGCACTGGTGAAGCCGCACCTTGAATGCTGGGTTCAGTTTTGGGCCCCTCAGTTCAAGAAGGACATTGAGTTGCTGGAACATGTCCAGAGGAGAGCAACAAAGCTGGTGAGGGCTCTGGAGCACAAGTCTGATGAGGAGCAGCTGAGGGAACTGGGGTTGTTCAGCCTGGAGAAGAGGAGGCTGAGGGAAGACCTTTTCACCCTCTACAACTGCCCGACAGGAGGCTGTAGTGAGGTGGGTGTTGGTCTCTTATCCCAGGTGATAGGACGAGGGGAAATGGTCTCAAGTTGCACCAGGGCAGGTTTAGGTTGGATATTAGGAAAAATTTCTTTACCAAAAGGGTTGTTAAGCATTGAAACAGGCTGCCCAGGGAAGCAGTGGAGTCACCATTCCCGGACATATTTAAAAGACGGGTAGACGAGGTGCTTAGGGACATGGTTTAGTGATGGATTTGGCAGTGTTAGGTTAACAGTTGACCTTGATGATCTCAAAGGCCTTTTCTAACCTAAGCAATTCCATGATTCTGTGAAACGCATGGAGATGGTTCTCACCATCCTGGCTGAGCTGGAAGGTTCCTACCTCCCAGCTGGGTAGATAGTGCAAAAAAAGTTAACGATCCCACCTGAAATAAAAATTAAAGAAAATACTGAAAGGCAATCTCTCATTCCCAGGGAAAAACTATGGACAAAGCCACATCAAGCCATGGAGGAACTAGGCCGGTAGAGTGGCAAAGCCCTTGAATCTCCCTCCTTGCTGGGAGCTGGGCTGCAACTCCAGACACACTCAGCAGAAGCCAGAGAAAGTGCATCAGGTGGTGGTGGCATCTCCAAGCCTTTCTCTGCCATGCCTGGAGCGGCATCACGGTTAGTGAGACACACTTGTCACCAGCTCCTGCAGACATGTAGTTACTGTTGGCATGAGCTGCATCTGAAAAATTGCTTCTGACTTCTGCTGGTGCTTGGGTTTATTAGTCTTGAACTGAAGGTCCTGAAAAGGCTGGGACTGGAGTACCTCAGACATCTCCTCCCCGTCTGTGATAACTGAGCGTTTTGGTGCTGTGGTAGGTGCCACTGGTAACCAGGAGGGTGGTGTTTTCAGTGCTAGAGGGTAGACAAGGAGAAGTCTTATTAGAGAACCAGAGAGGCTAGAAGAAAAAAATAAAAAGCCAAGAACAGGCATATCCTAGAGCACGGGAGTCTGTTTTTGTCTCGTGCCTTCAACATTGCTGTGTCTTCTGCCTTCGCTGATTACGGAATCAGCCTCTTGATTTTTCTGACATTTAGATGTTGTTTTCTTTGTTTGCAGCTTCTTACACATGGTTTCTAGTTCTGAATTTGTCAAGCCAAGCATCTCAGAAATCTTTTTTAATGTCAGTTGCAATTCCTACTTTGCTGGCAATTCTCTTCTGGGTTTCCTTCATCACTGATTTTGCCCATGCCCCAAGGTGACAAGAATCTGCAGTGTCCCCATTTCCTTTCTCTCAGATATTCGTTTATGAGGGGTCTCTCCAGTTGGAAACAACATTTTTCCTGCTTCTTAACAAGAAAAACTGCAACATTATGTTTTCAGAAAGCTGTGAATGCAGCAAAAAAGCTGCTGTATGAATTGAACATACAGGCTGGTAGACCCTGCAAGGTCTCCAAGCCCTTTGGTGTCATGGCAGTCGCCTCTGTAAGTGCTGCATTGGGACAGCAGATTGCATGAGATGTGAGGAGAACAACTGAATTCCCAAGAAACATGTGAAACCTAGAAAGTGACCGGTCCTACTACTGTTTATCCAGTGTCCTCCAAAGTCAATGGCGGTTCTGCAAAATTGGCTGGCTCAGGATCAGGCCCCTGCTACCTTCCTGCTGGTTTGTAAGAGACAAGAAGGGCCAAGAGGCTACACAAAACCATCATTCATGGCAGGGGTCTGTGTACATGAAGCAGAACCACACACACAGGTAGGTGTGAGTGTGTGTGAAAGAACTGTTCCACTGTGGGAAGTTAGCTTAAACTGGCTTTGTTTAACAGAATTAAAACCAGAAGGTTTTTACAACTTCAAATATTTATATGAACAGGAGTACTGTACTATATCAATCAAACACTCGTGGGCTCGAGACATGTTGAAATCTATGTACCTGATCTCTCAGAGAGTTCTGCGAGCCGCTTGGAGCTAGTTTGTGTAAAAAAAAAAAAAAAAAACTAGCCCAAATGACAATACCAGAGCTTGCTAGTTCTCTGTTTACACTGTGTGAACTTAAGTTACCAACACGACAGGAGAGGATGTATATTTTAGATAACACAATCTGGTTTCTATCTTTTGTATTTTTAGATTTTAATCCTATCAGTCTCTTAGCCAAGCAACTGAGTATCAGGTTTAACTATTGTCATATAGAGGGAAAAATCCAAGCTTATCTTAAAAAAAACAATAGGTTTGAGTATAAAAAAAGTTAAACCTAATAATTCCACTTGGAAACTGAGTCACATTTCTCAAACTCCTCTCTCAGTTCATGAACCTTGCAGTGATAAAATAAAAGGAAATGGATTTGCAGAATTTTTGGTTCTGTTGCGTGCCTTTTTGTCCCTCGTGAACAGAAATAGACTCTGAGAACTGCCTTCTGCAGGCATTATTTCTCAGCGATTTTCATAACATTTCAAGTAAAACATCCACTTTTCCTCCACCTGCCCTGTAAACACCAATCTGAGAGTCAAGCCAGATCCTCTGCTCTTTCCGCGTGGTCATGGAGCTCGGGCGCCCCAGCACCATGCCCAGCCCTGAGCCAGCTCCAGGGGCTGCGGGACCTTCTGGGAGCATCTGTGCTGCACAAACGGACTGTCTTCATTTTCTACCTCATTTACTGCTGCCTCCCCTCACCCTCCTGCTCTCTCAAATGACATTTCAAGCTGCTGGCCTAGTGAGAAAACTTCAGGGCCTTGGAAGATGCTTTAGCTGCAGATGAGGTAGCTGGGCTGGGGTTGCAAACTCCAGTTTGGGGGGGATTCTTTGCAAGGATCTGGCTCTTGGCAAGCAGAGGAGCTTGGCCAGATAGAGGTCGTGGGGCTAATTACCTGTGGAAACCCGCTGGTACCATATGGCAGTAGTTATGCTCTTGGTACCAAACATGAGGATAACAAGGAATCGGTGAAACGCTATCTACAACTGGGACAATCTTACATGTTACTGGGGAAAGGTGTAACCCTACATGAAGTTAAGGCCACCTCTGCACTCTTGAAAGCCATCCTGCTGTCCCAGGAGAGTGGGCAGGTCCCCAGGATGACCTTACCTGGTTGTGCCTGAGGCTCAGGAGCTGGCAGTGACCAGGCAGTTTCTCTCCCTGCTACCTCCATATCTGTTGTGATAACTGCTACCTGTGCTGGGTGAGCAAGGATAAGTGGTTTAAAGAAGGTTAGTGTCACACTCTCTACGCAGGTCAGGATATTATGCAAGTTGATTTCCACCAAAGCAAGCAAAATCAGGACACAACAGGAGTTGAGTGCCTGGTTAAAATGAATGGGAATTTTGCCTGAGTAAGGTTTGTAGCTCAGGCCTTTAATACTAACCAAGTCAAGATAAATATGTTTGACTCAGCACTAGGCTAGCTATTTTAAAAGCTTTGAACAACACCTCTGATGTGACTGACCTTGAAGAAATTTGTTATTTATGGTGCCATCAGCCAAAAAAGGTTTGAATTCCTACTGAGGCTTTTCAGGGTGGTTTCCTAGGAAATTTATAGCATTGGTAGCAAAAGCAGCAAAAGCAATTCAGATAAGCAAATAAGTAGATCCAGACTTGCATCTTTCTGTGGATGTAAGATGTAAAGCCAGAGAAAGAGCAGGAAATCTCTGGTTTCCATAAAGGGTAGTACTTATTAATAGATAATATACCATTAACACATGCTTAGTTTCTGAGGGATGGAAGATAGTTTGCAACTATGGTGTTTAACAACCATAGCAGCTTATACCTGTGGGCTTCAACTTGCCAGGAGGACAGACAAGTTATGTGGGTGCTGTGTCGTCTCTCCCTCTGCCAGCGCATTCCTCGAGCAGGCTTTCTCCGCTTTCCACATCGATGCACACTGCTGCCCCTCCACTGCTGCCCCCCCTCCTGGCCACCGCAGCCACCCAAGATCCTCCCCAGACACACCACCCACCCCAACACAGGTTTTGGGCTTCTGTGCTCCTGCTTCTTGCTCCTCACTCACCCTCACTATGGCTCTGTTAATAAAAACCCTGATATAGCATCTGTCAGCCACTTGATAACCCTTTCAAAATGCTGCATTAAACATACCTCTGTGTAAAGAAGATGAAAGAAATATTTGGGGTTGGTTCCACTTGCAAATCAGTTTTGGAAAAAGTATCCGCAAACACTGGCAGGGTCCCCCTCAGGGGTTTCTTTACCCATACTTGTTACCACCAATGTATTTACTACTGCACAAGCGTGTCAAACTTTGGCAATGCCTTAGAAACCGCAGGAAGATTTCTGAAGGTTTGCTTGGCCCCTGTCTTCCTCCTCTTCCTCCCACAGCCACCCCTGTGCCCCATGAGCCCCGGCACCCGTGGCACCGCCACCAGTACTGCCTGATGGACTGATAGGCAGGGCAGGAAGCCCTGGGGGAGGCTGAATTCGTTCTGATTCTGGGGCTTCTGGGCACTTCAGATAACCTCACCACAAGTCTGAGCAGACTTTTGCTTCGGTGCTGGCAATGCTCTGCCGTGCCCATCGCCCGGCTGTTTTCGGCCCTGTTACTTAATCTGCAGGGTGATTTATGATCTCTGCTCTATTCACGGTGAGGACCACAACTGACAAAAGGACACGGGGAAGGGTCTTTTAAAGAGACAGATGATTACAGACCTATGACAAAAGTCTGAAGACTTTTGAAGACTTCTCTTGAGAACAAATGAGGTACTAGATATCATCCTAGGAACACACTGACCTACTCATTTCAGGGTATGCCATCAAAGAAGATAACTACCTGATGCTTTTCCTCATACATCACTGTAAATACTTCATATTCATGTTTCCATAGTTTCATATTTTCCTGTAACTGCTATATTTATACTTCCTTAGCAATAATAAATACATTACTTGTCTCATCCACAGCTACAGGGCCTCAGAGCATTTTCCAGGACTGACGTTGATCTTCCAAATCCCCTAGGCAGAGGGTCTGCCTGTGGCATCCTTTAGTTTAATACGTCAAATGTAAGCTAAGAGGCAGAGGCACTGACTGCACTGACTGGAAGCTGGAAATGCAAATCCCTAGGTGCCCTATTCCCCTTTCAGCATTTAAGCACCTCTTGTTTTCAGCAGTTTAGCCACTGCTACATCACCTCTCTCTGCAAAACCTGAATGCGGCAGCATGCCGGCAACACAGAGGTGTGCAAGGCTCGGAGAGGGCCATCTCCTCGGGATGCTCAGCTCATGCCCTGTAACAGGGGAGCAAAGGGGCTCTTGTTCAGTATCCTTTAAGTTTTTAATGCCAGCTCTGGTGCGCATCGCTCCAAATGGGTGCCACAACTTCTCCCCCGACTGCAGCAGGGCCAGGGTCCAGCACATCCCTGATGCTGTGCTCAGAGAGGGGCCCAAAGCCAGCCAGGATGTATTCGAGTGCAGGTGTGCCCAAGGCACAGGATGGAGAAAGCCAGGAGAAACGCCCAAGACACAGGCAGGCTGAAATCCAGAAACAGAGGGGGGTTTAGAAGAGGAGGAAAGGCAGACAGGCGAATCATTAAATGAACAGCAGCAGACTGTATCTCTTTTCATACCCCACTTACAAAAGGATGTGATTTTCTGAGGAGCTATGATGGGGCAGATCAGAGGCTAGCCAACTTACATAACAGGTTTACACAAAGGATGTGATGCCAAAACACCCTCTAACAAGGATACTACAGAGCAGTTTTAATAACATATTCCAAACTTCCTGAGGTTGTTTATACCTTACTTCAAGACTGATGAAAAGCTTTTTCTTGCATGTGGACTGGTGTGAAATACCTTTTAGCTAGCGCTGAAAGATCTGGGGGTAGAACTCAGCTAAGGACAGAAGAATTGTTTATGTACCTCAAGAAAGAAAACAGTCATGTAATTACAAGATTTGGGGCTTATTCCAAAGCCTTTCCTTCTATAAATTAACATCTCAAACAGGAGATTAGCTGTTATTTTTAGAGTAATTTTATGGTGTAGATGTTATCCTGCAGCTTTTTCTTCCTCAGACTCTAGGAGGGCTCTGGGGATCGATGAAGAACTGTGAAACGTCACACGAAAATCATTAGTCTGGCCAGAAAGAGGGCCAGATTCACTTCTGCACCCCAGATGTGTGCCCATGCGAACCCCCCTGACAATGGCACAAAGCTCAAGAGTTACAACCGTGAATCAGGCCCAAAGTCATTACAGATTGAAACTAGTTACTGATGAATGGCTTGTTTGGTGAGCCATATGAAAAAAGATGGTGTTTTCAGTACAGATCCTAGAAGACAGATGTCCACATTTCAGAAATTACTTCCAAACTGGCACTACTTGGCACTCTCAGAAGAGAGAAAAAAAGATTTAAAAGAACACCCTTCATCTAAAAACATATTTGTGTCTGAACTATATTTACCCACTATGGCCTGTGCAGTTTTGAAGGAAAGACTCAGTTCTGCAGTTGTGTTGTTGATTGCGGCAGTCTTTAGACCTCAAAAATACTTTAATGCATCTCACCTGAATTGATAAAAGCCAAAAAAGCACGCAGCTATTTCTAGTTTATCTTCTTCTACCAGGTGTTGCGCCCCTTTACCCAAGCATCTCCTCCACTTGTTTCTAGCTCTTCTGATTTACTGAAATCCCCCAAAGTTGCCAGCTGAGGACCCTAGTACAAAGGATTTAAATTCTCCTCTGTAGGCTTTGGCTTCTTAAACACTTTCCATGGTCCTTTGCATAGCTCAGAGACTGGAGAAGTCTCCACACCTGAAGGGGAACCCCACAGAGCCATAGGCTCAGCACAGGTTCAGGGTGAAGGAAACCCCAATTCTGCCCTGCTTTCCTCTGTATACAAGGAGATTTGTACATGCATCCCATCCCCAGGAGACTGTTTTAGCCTTGCAAACTGCTGTGCAGCACCAAAAGGCTTCTGCAGCCTCTCGATGTGGTCTCACTTTGCACATTAGATTTGAACGTGGATTGCTCCAGAGGGAGCATTACAGTGCAGTGATTAGGGCACCCAGGTGGGAGCTGGGACATGCGGGACCATCAGCGCTAATAAATATTTAATCTTTGTATGCAAAGCGTAACAGCTTCAGCGAGAGAGACTGTGCACCTGCCAGCCCTGCTCAACCCAGAGCCTGCTCAACCAGGACTGCGGGAAAACGAGCCTTCAAGCAGATGGCGGAGTTGAACTTGGATCTCCCAAACCATAAGCATGTGCTTTAGTCAATCTGCACATTCAGCCCAATTAGTGAATAGTGCCAGATCCGCCAAAGCCGCATTTTTCTCACGCTACGCGATCGATCAAAACAAAAGAAAACATCTCACCCAGGCTCACCCGTTAGTCTTGCTGCTGATCGCAGCCCCACAGGCAGCGCCAGTGTTGCACAACAGTCGCTTTCTTCAGCTGTCAGCGTGCATCCCTTAGACACCAGCAGGAAATAAAGCACGAAACTGGAGACAGGAAATTATTTAATGACTGAAATTGGCAAAGACAGGTGGAATCCTCAAGCTACTTCTAACTCATTTTAGGAAATAAGCAGGTATTATTTTGACAGCATGCCTTTAGCAAACAAAGGTAGAGATTCCCATGGTAAGATGTGGTCTTCCTAGGGGACCCAGTCCTCATTCGGTTGGTAAATAAGGAGGGCCAGCTTTATCACAGCTGAGATGGGAGTTTTTGTGAAATCAGTCTAGAAAAGTACATTTTAAATTCAGCTTTCAGTGCCATTTAATGTTATTGTTAAATGACGGCTACAGTGTGATACAAATTGAAGTCTGTTAGTATCTGCCCTTGATTTCACAGCTGCTGTATAATACCAGCTTTGCCTCTGATATTGCCCTTTCCTTACCTACAGCTGCTCCTTTGCTGCAAACTTTGAGCCAGGTTTAACTTCAGTTGCCTCTTCTCGTTAGCCTAAAAGACACAGTTTTGCTTCTCAGTTCTCCATTCCCCATTAATTCATTTTTCAAGAAGCAAAAATCACTATAAATAATAAAAAATTTTGTATAAAAAATAATTATACATCTAAAACCCCAGGAAGTACCAAATTTAAACCAGGGAGATGATTTGTGTCCTGGGAAGAGTTTGAGGTCACACTCCTCTACTGCTCCTCATTGCAACCAAGGGCCCCGCTGCCTCCTTGACAGCTTCCACGCAGACAGGGAGGGTAGCTGTAGGAAAAAAAAGGACACCCACCACCCCTCTCCAGCTGTGCCTTCACATACACAGACAAATCCTGCTAGGAAATGACAGGGAGCAGCTCAAGGAAATGGACTTCAGAGATATGAAACGCTCATCGCTGCCTCCTTAGGAATGGATGAGATGAAAGAGGAAGTGTCAAATCCAAACCAGACCCGGCACGTACACCTGTGACTGTGTACACAGAGCCATCCGAACCTGCAGGAGACAAAAAGCAGATGAACAACTCAACTTGATAAGGGAATATGGGTATTTGTGTTATTACATGCTAATGACTGCACGTAAGCCAGAGTATAAACCTGGCCTTTGTGCAAATGGAGGAGATAAATAGAAGATAATCATCATTTTCTTGCAGTTCTGCTATATGGATGTGAATACTTGAGATTGAAGGCAGTGCCTGGATCTCCTATCGAGTATAGCCTTCGAACTTTTTCCATTTTATTCAAATTACTGCTAATTATTAAAGCTTATCCAGGCAAACTCTAGTACTGTTTAGCAACAGCTACTGGGTTTCTTATTTTTAAAAAGTTACTAGCAAACTGAAAAAGACAAGAAGAAGGAATTTTTTTTCCTCTCAAAGCAGGTAACCATGCACGGAATACTACTTAATCAGCTGAATGCTGGTGGTTTTCCCAAAAATGATGTTGTGGAGAAGGAGCCCTAAAATCTTATGTGAACTCCATGTCTTTGTGATGGATGGTGAAGTCCCAGCTGCTGGAATCACAGCTTCTTCACTTCCATTTGTACACAGTGGATTGCTAGCGCTCATCAGTGCAGATAAACATCATTATGTGAAGCAAGCACAACTCAAAAGTCCACCAAGTGGAACTGAAAGAACACAGCATGTTTTGCCTTGTTTTTAAATCATGCCTTGGAGGATCAGCCTATGATTTTTTGTAATTGGGTATAGCAATGCTTCAGGTTGCTTCCTGAGCACCCTCATCACTTTGCCCCCCAGACATCTATCAGGGCTCATAAGGTCAGCCAGTGAGGGGCATATTGCACACTATGCAATCAAGACAGATGTCTTTCTTTGAGTCAAAATCCTTCTATGTCAGTAGGAATCTTTCCAGACTTGTACCAGAAGATGAATAGGCATGAAATAGCATGTGAGGACATTTTGGATAACTCTTCAATAATATATTGGAAGCAGAGAAGGGAATGGACCTTCATTTACAAAGGATTGAAGAGTCATGAATTCAGCATCTGCAGATGATATTGGGGGGCTGGTGCATATTGTCCATTTATTGTTTTGATAATACTGTTTCTCTGCTTCTTCTTTCTCTTCTCCAATGGGCAGCTCTTGCATCAAAAGACTTATTTTTTAAAGTGACAATCTAGCTGTGTTCCTGGACAGTCACTCACATGTATGTCCCTTTGAAATCTGCACGTTTTAAACTCAAGACTGAGCTGTGATTCAAAGTATTGCAGTGAGCATGGAGCAAAGTACCACAGTGAGCACCAAGCAAAGCATCCGTGTCCTCCAGATCAACATTCAGGCGAATGAGTCACAGCACCTGCAGGGAGGGAAGAAGGAGTCAAACTGATTTTTCCAAAGTACTGACCACTGACATATCACAGGGACGATGTGGCCTTAAGGGAGAGGAAGGACAAGAAAGGACGATGGTATTGCTAGGTTTTGACTTCCATAATGATATGTTGACAGAATTAAGGGGGAGGGAGGCAGGAAAGGCAAGTATTTTCAGTTGCCACTTTCTGGGTTTTGCATGCTAAAGGACCTTTCCGCCAATTTCTTTGCAAACAGAGCTGAGCTTGCTGAAGCCTAAGCTGGCGGGGGTGGGGTGGTATTAAGACAGGACACATTGGCAGCAGGGCACAGATAAGCCCAGCCACTTCTCAGATAGTCCCTGCTCCTCCTGCTCCTCTTATTACCTAGCATCCTTTGCTTTCATTACCCCATTCAAAACAATAATTTCATTCTCATGAGAGGTTTTCTCTCCAGAGAGAAACTATGGCCCTTCTGAGTAGGCATATAGCTGTACATCTACGTATTTAGCAGAATTTATTCTACAGAATAACTGACAACTAAGGTCACATGCAAAGGCTGAATGCTGAAACTGCATGCCTAGATTTTAGACAAAATTTCAACAAACCCTTCTGATGTAGTCATGTTGACATAATGAAAAATGTGAAAGATGTATAACTTCTACAACAAAGTCGTATTCTCTTTTGCTTTGAATTACTAGTATTTGTGTCCAGCCTTTGAGCACTTCCAGTTGCAGAACTACTAAAGCCAGAAGAATTCAGATGGTTGGCAAAAATGGTATGTCTTCAAGACATGCCTGCTCTGCTAAAAAGAGTTGATCTCAGCCTGGGCTGTGAGTCACGTAAGATAGATAATAATTGATTTTCCATTGCTGTTGTTAAAATGTTTCATATAAATGGGGTTTTTTTGACTAAATTAAACATCTTCTCATCTTATTTTTTCCAGATTCATTAAAAAAAGAAAAACTTCCAAACATTCCCAAAACTTCCTGGTAGGTGTTTTAATGAAATAAAAAAATAAACAAAATGTTTATTTTCATTTCATGAAAGATGAAGAGGATATTTTTATATGCACCAGATGATCAATATTTGGAGTGCTTGACCACTCAAAGAGAGAAGGTATATAAGGTATATATATATAAATATAAACAATCCCATCTCATGACATCACTTCAGGTTTGTCCTGGTTTCGGCTGGGATAGAGTTAATATTTTCTTCATAGTAGCTAGCATAGTGCTGTGTTTTGGATTTAGTACCAGAAGAATGTTGATAACACACTGATGTTTTCAGCTGTTGCCAAGTAGTGCTCAGACTACTCAAGGACTTTTTGAGCTTCTCCTGCTCGGCCAGGTGCATAACAAGCTGGGAGTACAGCACGGCTAGCACAGCTAACCCAAACTGACCAAAGGGCTATTCCATACCATGTAACATCATGCTCGGGGGGAGTTAGTCAGTCAGTCGCTCGCGGCTCGGGAACTGCTTGCGGCTCGGGGATTGCTCGGGGACTGATCGTGGCTCGGAATGGGCTGGGCATCGGTCGGCGGGTGGTGAGCAATTGCATTGTGCATAATTTGTTTTGTATATTCTGTTATCATTCTCATTATTACTATTATTATTATTTTCTCTTATTAAACTGTCTTTATCTCAGCCCTCGGCTCTAACCTTTTATTTTCTTCCCGATTCTCTCCCCCATCCCACAGAGGGAGGGGGGGAGTGAGCGAGCGGCTGCGTGGTGCTTAGTTGCCAGCCAGGTTAAACCACGACAAGGTTTAACAATATAAGAATATCGTAAAATCATAATTTGTCAGTATTTTAGCTGCTGCATGGCTACTTGACACAAAACTCTAGCTTAAAAGACAAATGGGTGTTTTGGGGAGTTGACAACAGGATGAGTTGTCAGCTGTTCAAATCCAGCCCAGGTTGCCACCAGCAATAATGGCAGTAACGGAGCTACCACTGCTATTACCTTCTCACAGCTGTTTGACTTAAGTTAAATGAGTCAGTGGACTGCTCTGATATTTTTAGGTTACCCATCCCTCCACTTTCTAGACAGTGCCATAAAAGCTCTCAGATCACTCCCTACAACAGAGGTGTCAATGCACAAAACTCAGCAAGGGTGTCTTGAGTGATGGCAAGCACACCTAGAAGTATGAAACACTCAGCGAGTGTGTCTTGAGTGATGGTAAGCACACCTACAAGTATGAAACTTCAAGCCAGGACCACAAAATCCTCTGAGCCCTAAAAGACCCTCCTTCAGCACAGGGCTGGGACAAAGTGGCTGCTTTTTTGGTTTTCTGAAGTTCTTCTCGTGATTTCCTCAAGACCAAATCCTTAATTGTCCCTCTAGGTGATCCAGGAGTGTCACAGTTTTTGTACTTACTGGTCTTGGCCAGATCCTTGCTCAGTGCTCCTGTGTGAACAAGAACAGAGGTGCTTTGTCCTGGACAACAGTGACAGGACTTGCTAGGACTGTAGGGTGTGTTATACAATGACATTTACCCTGTCCTAGTGCTTACATGGTCTCATCCCCTCCCCCACCACATATGACTGTACAGGGGTCCTTCTACCTCCCTCACCAGCAGCCGGTCCAGTGCCACCTCCTGTTGTTGGAGGGGTCTCCTGGGCCAGAGCTACTGATCCTCCATGGCACAAGTCAGGTCTCAGCAGTAAGGCCAGCAGCATACCTATGGCTGGGGGACCTCAGCAGGAGCCTGGGGACAGCATGGTGGACAAGCTGCTGGGGCGAAACACGTAGTGTCAGAGAGAGGAGAAGACAAGGAGAGAGGTTTGCCATGAGCTACATCACCCACCGTTCAGTAGACATGTAAGAAAGCTCTTCCCTTCTGCTGACTTAGCACTCTCACAAGCCCTCTGCTCACCCTTCAGTGCAGGAGAAGATGACCTGAGCAGTGTTGTGATAAAATTTAGCGCTGGCGCAGCAGAGCTCCCCTAGCTGCGATGGGCTCAAGATTAACGCGTGGCACGTTCACAGAGAGGTGATGTCTTTTATAAGCCCTGCCCTGGTGGCAGGCAAAACGCAGGCAGCACTTGCAGCATCTCTGACCAGCGTGAAGTTGCAAGGCCAAGGTGGGGTTCAGACCCCCCCTCCTTTGCGTTGCTCCTGGGACACGAAGGTGAGTGCCCCGTGGGCAGGCAGGTGCCCACACACAAGCACCGCTGTGCCCCCCCCGTTCACGCGTGCGAGCCCTTGCACCAGTGATGCTCCCGGGAAAGGAGGCTCTCATCGGCCCCCATGGCTGACAGCCACAGGGCAGAGCAGAAGAACAAAACCCATCTTTCATGCCTGGGCAGATGCTGCCAGTCCCCTGCCCACAGCCTGAACGGCACCGCGGCAGGGGCAGCTCTTGTGCCTTGATCCTCTGCCAGCATTTTTTTTTTTTTTTTTTTTGAAGCTGCCAGGATAAGAAATCCTGATAATTACTTCCCTGGAGTTACAAGGCACCTTCCAACAGCTGTTCCTATGAAAGGTCCTTGTGGCAGCACAGTCTCGGTCTCAGCACAAGATGTCATAACATGTGGGATGGGAAGGGGGGTCCTTTTCAGGAGGGAGGAGGTAAAAGTGAATTTCAGCAGGGAAAAAAAAAAAAAAAACATGCTTTCTACATTCTCTATAGTGAACATGGCATTTTCATGAGAAAATTTGAATACCAAAATACTCGAGCCAAAAAATAAAGTTTTTAATTTTTGGCAGCGCAGGACAGGTTTGGGCTGCTCAGTTTTTGACAGTAAAGCAACATATATTCGCACCATTTTTTTTTCCTTCTTCTTTTACAGAATGCTGACATTTTCAAACGCATTTTCTCTCGAAATGTAGTTTCTCTTGAAGATTTTCAACAACGCTTTTTCACGGTATTTAATTCTGAGGATTTCTCACTGCCAGGGGAACAGCCGAGGATCCAGGGAGGAGCTGTGGAAACGCGTTCGTTATTCAGGCTCTCAGGAGTGGCTTGGAGTGGTGCTGGACCCCTTTGACCCTGGCCTTCGGCTGCGGCTGGTGTCATCCAAGTCTGAAGCAAGGCAGGGATACAGCAGAGCTCCCAGCCCCCTTCTCCGAGCGGGGGGAAGCTGAAAAGGGTGGGTGGGAGGAAAAAGAACCAAGTCAAATGCACCTTTGAACGAATTGTGCGGTCTTAGCAAGACAGCAGAATATACCATGCCCCAGCATTGTCTCGCTACTCATGCCAAGCCTTGCAGCCAGGCAGAGCATCTCCCGACCAGCCCACAGCTGTTCCAGAGTGTGCACAGTCCCTTTGCCAAAGGCAGTGGCCCAAACCTTTGTGTTGCTACCTTATATCGTAGCTGGGATTGGTATC
>NW_009260264.1:1947291-1951111 GCF_000687185.1 Egretta garzetta | reverse complement strand
ACACTTAAATGCCAAGCATGGGTGGCTCTGACCAAAGCCCTGGGAGGGGCAGCAGTGGCACCCCTCCTGCTCTGCTCACAGCAATCTCCCTGGGCCATCCAAGGGGGAGGCACAGCTTGGAAAAGCATGTGAAGGTCTTGGGACAGAGAGGGAAAACACTCACATTTAACTAAACTCACCCACATTTTCTTAGAATCATAGAATCTTAGATAGAATCATTTAGGTTGGGAAAGACCTTTAAGATCATCAAGTCCAACCATTAACCTAACACTGCCATTCCACCACTAAACCATGTCCCTAAGCCTCCTCTGCCCATCTCTTAAATACCTCCAGGGATGGGGACTCGACCACTTCCCTGGGCAGCCCGTTCCAATGTTCACAACCCTTTCTGTGAAAAAATTTCTCCTAATGTCCAACCTAAACCTGCCCTGGTGAAACTTGAGGCCATTTCCCCTTGTCCTGTCACCCATTACCTGGGAGAAGAGACCAACATCCACCTCGCTACAGCCTTCTTTCAGGCAGTTGTAGAGGGTGATAAGGTCTGCCCTCAGACTGAGGCTGAACGACCCCAGCTCGCTCAGCCGCTCCTCAGCAGACTTCTGCTCCAGAGCCCTCACCAGCTTTGTTGCTCTCCTCTGGACATGTTCCAGCAATGCAACATCTTCCCTGTAGTGAGGGGCCCAAAACTGCACTCTCACCAAGTAGGAACGTTATACCATTTTATTTTGGCTACAGGCATCTTTCCTCCTTCAGGCCAGTCCACCTCCACTAACCTCCAGCCAGAGGAACTCCCGTTTCATACACAGAGCATCAGAGTATTGTACACACATAACCTAAACCTGCCAAAGGCAGCCAGCAGAAACTACACTGAAAATGATTGAAATATGTTGATGAAATCCCACTCCCCTTGCTCTTCCAGCCGATCAGACTAGAAACGATGGCTAACGGGTTTCTGAGCTCCTCTGAGCAAACAGTGTGGAAATATAAGTCTTGGTTTGGTGCATGCCCAGAGTGTTGAACTAATAACACTTGTCTCACATGTAAGCAGCTGCAAAACCTGATATTTACACAAGGATTCACAGAGATGAGAAAAGACTGCTTTTTTTTCTAGATGACAGGCTCTGGTTCAAATGGGAATTAATTTGGGAAAACCCTCTGGTCTGTGTCATACAGCATGCCAGGTTAAATGATGACAGTACACTCCTTTTTTTTTGTAATTGAAGATTGGCTTTAAAGCATTGACATCCTTCCCACATCAATACAGCAGCATTTTTACCTACCAAAGCACCGATCATTTTGCATGTCAAATAGCTTGTGAGCAAAACAAAACTCTACCTTTGAAAGCAATCAATCGGCGAGCTCACAAGTGCACTTCATATAAATACAAACACACCCAAATACACTTACTGGGGGGAGCCGGTTTTGCAGAGCTGTTGCTGGTAACGCACACATGGCTTACCTCCGACAAGGTGGCTTCAGTTTCAAAGCTGCCTTCAAATAGGCATTTCTAGGGCTCGGGCATCAGCTGGCACATGCCACTGCTGGCAACACAACGGCTGTTGTCCCAGCCACACAGCAGTAAGATGCAGAAGATGTCTTTTATGAGGCCAATTAGTAAAGCTGGAAAACACAGCCCAGTTTTTATATCCTCAAGCCCTCCCTCAAGTCCTGGCGTGAGCTACTTCATGATTTTTTCAGCTTTATCGGCCAGTCTAATAAATCACATCCCCCTTCTTACAAACCTTGCAACACTTTTATGGAGAAATGATAAAGCAGGTGATGCTCCCGCTGGTGGAGTGCAGAGGTGCTAGCGGCAGGGTGGATACGGCAATGTCTGATACCTCATATTGCTGCAGGATTTGGAATAGCTTACAAACTTGAACCAACCCTCGAACATGCATGCCTCCGGGGGTTAGGGTTTGGGGGTCTGGCTATGCACATTAGACTGGTCCCAACTCCTTATTTTTTTGAATACCATGAAGGCACTTGAATCTGGCCCTCGGCTCAGGAGTGCTTCTGGCTCCTCATCTAACATCAGCACAACACTAAAGCAACAAAGGAATGAATGCAGAGGAGACGGAGGCAGTCTCAGCTGATTTTGGGATATCTAAGGTCTCACTCCTCACCACATTCTATTCTAAATCCCTCCCTCTCCCCACTAGAAGTGAGGTTTTTGAGGCAAAAGGCAGAGTGTCCTTCAGCAGCATCAGGGATAGCATGGCAGTTGCCAGTGAAGTTTCCAGCTTTGCAGGATTTGGGCTGCATGCTGTAACACAAAGTGGATAACTGTGGCCCAGAAAAAGCCCAGGCAACTTGCCTGACTTCCATGATGGTCTTTCAGTTTTCCCTTTGTCCCTTTCAAGTGGACTTGAGTACATATTCTTAAAAAGGAGTGTCTACCACAGGTCTCATCCTACAGAAAACTATGGTTATTGTAACAGGTTCAAAGTTCATCCAAACTAAACATTTGGAGCTGATGGACACCATATGTATTCTTTTACCTCCTATTGCTGTAAAGGCTCCAGCTGCTCTGCCTCTGCAGTGGCAGCACATCTGTGCTGCTGTGGAAACAAAAACAGAAAAAGGGATGAGGGAAAGAAGAACTAATAGATTTTTGTCTGATGCTTCCATCTTGTGGCCAACTCGGAAAAGAAAAGTTTGGCTCTTTATTTCAGTAAAGGTATTGACAAATGTAAGGAATCATTAGAAATTTTAAAGGTGTCCCAAATCCTTACCTCCAGTTATATGGATGGGGAAGAACTGGGGTTGGAAGTTAGATGAGTTTTCCCTTTGGAAGGCATTGAACATCAATGACGGCAGAGGAAGGGGCTGGTGGCTCCTCAACCACCTCCTGTGTTTTGCTCTCACGCAAGCTGGCTGTGCCGTGAGGGGCAGGACAGAGATGAGCCCAGGCAGACAAGCCCATGAGTGCTGAGTTCAACCCTTCGCCTTGCTGCAGGCATACTGCTGAAGCGTATGGACTCTGCTTCAGCTGCCGGCTTCATGGGCCAGCCCAGGTCCATGAGGTGACTTTCCCTCTTCCTGGTTTTTGAGCATACAAAAGGCTTTCCTTTGCTTTCCTCTGATCTTTCCTGGGGATTATGCCAGCACACAGCTCCCATACCACACAGCATCTAATGACGTGGTGGGACACGGCCATCTTTCTGGGATAGTTGCAAGGGCACCGCGCCTCAGGTTCCCAGAGCCACCGGGAGCATCTCGGGGTGGCTGGATGACTTGCTCCTCACTGATGAACCTGCTGCTCCCCTTTTGCACCACTCACAGCAATCCAAAAGCATAGCCAAAGGCCTGTTTACCTGCATAAACTTGAAGTCTCCTGCATAGAGCCCACGTGGAAAGCCATTCCCTACCTTTTGCTTCCCATCCTGGCCAGGAGCCCTCCCCTATCTGCTGTTCCGGGGCCTGTGCCGCTCTCCCCCCAGCTCCTCTCTCCCAGGCAGGCTGCCTCTGCCATGTGCCAATGCGCTCCCTCCGTACATTCCCAGCCAAATACGTGCAGAGACCTTGAGGCAGGGAGCAAGACAATGAGCAGGGCTCCCACCAGACACCTGGGCTGTGGTTATGAGTGGAGTGATGGGTTAGGCTTTTGCCCAAAATGGATCTACTTCAGCAAGTGGGTGAGATACTCACCATCCGTGGTCCCTAGCGTGGTCACACACGCTCACAGACACACACAGCCACATGGAATACTGCATTCCCACTCTGCAAAGGGGAAGAAGAGGATGAAGAACTGAATGTGAGCTCTGTACCCAGCTGCAGGCTCTTGCAGAGAGAGGGATTTTGGTGCCACCACCCTTTC
>NW_009260264.1:1912165-1947032 GCF_000687185.1 Egretta garzetta | reverse complement strand
AGCATCCTCCCTCCATGCAGTGCTGTAGGATAAAGACTCATCTTTGGCAAGGACACAAAGGAGAGGGAACCTGCTCCAACTCTTACTAAGGTAAGGGCTGCACCCTGTTTGAAGCAAAGAGGGATTTTGCTTTGTGAGGAAGTGGTGAAGGAGAGGGAGATGTTAGATGGAGAGTTCACCTCCAAGCATGCTTTAACAACAGTGATCACTCCATGGACAGGAGATTGCTAACCTGCCTGTTCACAGGGCTTTCCCACGGCCAAGCCTTCCCTGGCTCCCACTGGCAAACCGGGACAGGCTCCAGTGCAGGAAACGCAGCTGACAAGTTTAACTCTGTTTTCAGGTTGAAATCTTGCAATGCTTCTCAAATTCACATTCAGTTACATCCACTGTGTAAAATTAATTCCTGCAGGAGCACAGAACCACAGGACAAAATTTCCTCAGTGTGTGCAGACCGGCAGGCATCAAAGCCCTTAGCACACAAGGTCAAGAAGGGCTTCATCTCGTGCAGGCAGCCCAGTGCTCACCTTGGGGCCCAAGCCCCGCTCTTGGCAGCAGTTGCTGGAGCACCGCAGCTGCCATGTTTTGGGGGACAACATGGCTCTCCACGGATGTCACTCACTATCCAGGTCACTTGCTGCAGGCATTTCCCCACTATGCCCACTGGAAGGGCTCAGACACCTGCATGTCATTGCTGCCCAATGGTTTTGCAGAGCACTCAATTAACCAAAAACCTTGTGGGGGAAAAAAACCCCAAGCAAGACTGATTCTTTATAACCATCTTTCAATAAGTGAGTATAGACCCCTCACATATCCTTAAATTATATATCATTTATTGAAATATAGAGATCTTAATTTACAGGATTTTTTTTCAAAGACAAAATATCAACAGGGGCATTTTTGAAATACATTTTGTGCCTACCATCACTCAGGCCAGTTTGCCCTTCTTCAAACATTTCACAACAGCCACCATTTTGGAAACACTTCCTTTTTTATTATTCTAAAATATAACTTTTGGACATTCAAAGTGCAACAGTTAACGTGCCTGTGGAATATATCACAGTAAAAAAAATATAAACAAAGGCAGTGATATAGCTGTCATAAATGTTTTGGCAGTATTCTAGAAGTCTATATAAAAATACTTATATACATATTGATGTATAACATCACCATATCTCACGTCCTTCATCATGTAATAGGACCACTTTGTACAAGTTGCAGATCACGCTGTAAGGAATTGGTTGGCCATTCCAAATTAAAAGCTGTGTTTCGTAGGCTATCGTTGATTGTCGTTATACAATTACTGTAGCGAAAGGTTTGGGAATACCTCTTCCAGTGGCTTCTCAAAAATTAAGCCATAAAAGAAAAAGTCTGTAATACTGATAATATTGTAAAACTAAACAAATCATCTTCTCGCACTTCTCCCTCTCTAGTGAATCCCCTCTTTTCCTCTGCTTCTCATTCCAGTTTCCAGGCCAGCTTATCTGATTCCAAGCCTGTAGTGAGCTGGGTTTGGCTAGACCCCTGCCACTGATGCAGTTCATCTACACGATATTCATGACAGGATGGAGAATCAACATCATCGTGCATCGGAAAGTGAGCCAGTTCTGGTTCACATCCACCATTTGGGTCTAGCCCCGAGATGCGCTGCGAGATACAGACAGAAAGCGGTGAGGGGAAGGGGAGACGGCATCAAAATGTCCTTAGATTCCAGTAACTGGTATAATAAAATGTGCTGGGGCTGATTTTCAAACCCTGAAGGACACTAGGCCATGTGCAAAAATGCAGGTGAAATTGCTTGCCTAATTTGAATGTGTAGTTGTAATGACTACACGTGCAAATTAGGGCATGTGTGGTCTCAAGTGGCCATTCAGATATCTGGGATATCCAATAGACAATTTGCGTTTCCTCAATTCATAGTTCATAGCTGGAGGGAGATTTTACATCATCTCATCTGTCCTGGCTATACTGAGGGTCTTTATGTTTCACAGTTGTCCCCGTACAGAGCTCAGTGATGTGCGTTTGGCTGAAGCATGGCTCCCCAGAAGACGCGTGGTCTTGATCTGTCGACTGCAAGAAATGGAGGATGTGCGTTCCTTCTGATTGTCAGCCTCCATCAGGGTTGAAAATGTGGGTGCCTTGCTTCAAGTTGCCTTTTCACGTTTGCGGTATGCTTGTACGTGGCCTCAGCCAGGTGACATTTTGAAACCCAGGCCCAGAATTGTTTGCCGGTAACACTGACAATATTACATTTGCTTTCATTTCATCCACAACTGTCCACAACAAGTGAAGTTAAGGGGGCTTGTGTAGCTTTTCTTAGGGCCATTTCAAGTTAAACTGGAGTTTAACATGGCAGCATGTTCTGTCGGTCGCTGCTGGTCCATCCTTCACACTTCCTAGGGAAAATACTGCAACACAGGGATGAGTTTGCACTGCCATCGCATTGGTTGCATCATGCCAGAGGCTGAGCATGTCCTGCAAGGCGCTCATCGCACTGATCTAAAGTTAAGTTTGAAAGCAGAGCACCAGAAAGGACGGGGCCCTTCGCAGTGGTGTACCTTTTTTCACATGTAAGTCTTCCAAAGCATCGTATCTCAATAACACATTGTACAGTGATAGCAGTAATCGTAATACTTTGTTCATATAAGTGGTGTCAAAAAACAACTATTGCAGGCTGAGAGCAGGCTCATTTTCATGCACCTTCTTCTGAAAAAACACTCTTGGAAACAATTACAGTTTGTCATTACAGTCTGCGAAGGTAATAGTCAGAGTTTTCTGTTCCTGTTTAAACCTGAAATCTAAGACAAGAATACTTGCTGCAGAATTATTTCTGCTTATTTCATCTGGAGTTCCAGGCTGGGAGAGATGTCTTTGTTCCTTGAGCAGTTCAAATATCAAATCGATTCTTCACAGCTAACCCCAGGATAAGATTTCTTTTGAGTACCCATGAAACACTAATGAGATGTTACTGGTGGTTTATCATAATCTTCCATTCTCGAGCATCTTGGAAATCTGGCATAATTTTTTTTTTTAAATTAAATTTTTAGAACCTCACTTAATCAGAGGACAATAATTGCTTCTAGTATAACGGATTAGAAAAATTACTCAGCTCATGATAGAAAATTAAATCTTGACTTTTTCTCCATGTTGAAGCAGTTTTAGCTAACCGGAGCTGTTATCATACTGTGTACAGCCAAATAAAAGAAATGTTTTGTAAAAATTTTCAGGTAATAAATTTTTTCCTTGTACTTAAAAAAGTTTCTCGAGACTGTGCTTTTACTGAAGGACAATGAATTATAAAATATACATTTAGTGTTACTGAAAACAGTAGTAGTATTATTTTGAAAACAGCTATCTTCTATAGTTAATAAAGACTTACTAGGTTTCTAACACCTATTATAGACTGGTTTTTAATTATTATTATTATTTATTATTATTCCCCTTTACTTGCATTAATGGTAAAAAGTAACATGTTTTGTAGTACCGGTCAGTCCCTTGTGGTTTGAGACCTTTTTGGTCCAAAAGTGGTTTTTGCGTGTTCTTCAGTTCACATGATAATTCAACAGCAGCTGACATTGAGATTGAGGGAGGAAGTACACAGAATTCATGAACGATCTCCTCTAAAATCCATGGCATATGTTCAATGTGCACCTCAAAAGATCCTTGAGTAGACAGTTATTTACATAATTACAATGGTGAAGTATTGCTGCAGTGGAAATTCAATCCATCAAAGTCATATGAATGCCCTTGAAACACAAAACTGTTCTGTTTGTGGCCTTTTCCTTCATCCTCCTACCAGTTCAAATGGCAAACAACACTGAGATGCTACTGAAGTACTGCAAGAAGCAACACTAAAAAAATCCATCTTCGATATGTCTCTTTCATTCATACTCAGGCTGATTCCTCTGCCCATCGCTGGGAGTTTCTCTGTACAAATCCACCTCCTCTTCACATCCTTGACATTGCAATAAAGTGGTTTTCTCTGTGGAGCAGAAGTCTGTAGGTGACACAGCAAGCTTCCCCGTGTGCAGAGCTGGGACGTGTCCATGGGGCTACAGGAAGCTGTCCTCCACCAGGTCTGAGGAGTCGATCCCAATGTCATCCATCATGTCAATGTCCTCAATGGTCTCATCCTCTCTCTTGATAAAAGTAGAGCTACTGGAACCAGTTTCAATGGCACTTTCTTCAGATGTCTGGGAACTGGAAGAGACAAACATCTCAGAGATAAAATATGCAGTTAATGTGGCTGGGTAAGTAGTCCAGTCCCTAGCAGAACTGAACACCACCTCCCCACGTGCTTTCTGACCCACAGCACAATCTTAGGTGACTCTGACCTCCTATTTCTTAGGACATGACACATCTTGTACCTCAAAAGTAATGAACGACCTTGAAATTCAAAGGACTGGGTTGCTCTTATGTTCCTCCAAGCCCTTTCTGACAGAGAGTCATTAGAAAAATAGCTTTATGACACTGCTGTGACAATGGGTCACTTAGGTAAATCTAGGGACATCAGGTGAAAATAAGATGACAATAAAAGACTGGATAATAATAACAGACAGAGCTAATAAACCTTAACCTGGATAGCTCTTCTTAGAGACTTCGTTCACCCCCCTCCTGAAAACAGCACAAAAATATCAGAAAAGAAGTTTCTAGGTTGGTAATTCTATATACTACAAATTAAGTGCTGAATTAAACCCCCACCATGCACAATAAGGGTTATACTGTTGTGCTGTAGTGGAACCGGTCATGCAAACTAACAAGGGAGCAGTAAAAAGTCCTGGATACCCTGCTGTCAATGAAAAGAACGCTATGGAAGATATTAAAAACAACTTCTCCCAAATTTTGGAGCTGGTCTCACACAGAACAAATCAATCCCTTGAGATCTCATGTGCGTCTCCAAGGCATTGAGCTGTAGGGGCAAGCTGTGTTGCAAAATGTGCCTACGGGGCTACCAGACAGCCACTGGGACTCGTCCAAGCTAACAAGGCAGTCCCAGTGACACACAGGAGCACCCTGCCAGCAGTCCCCTTCCCCTGGCGGTCACAAAAGAGGCAAAATTAGTTTTTTTCCCACAGAAAACACTGTGGCCAGTCATACTACAATATTTACATGAGGCCGTCCCAATAAGTAGTTTCAACAGAGCTAAGGAAACCATACGTGGAGTAGGATGCTAAAAAGTGTTAATGCACACTGCCAAACTGTGCTTGGAGTACTGTGTCCAGTTCTGGGCTCCCCAGTTCAAGAAAGATGAGGAACTCCTAGAAAGAGCTCAGAGGAGAGCAACAAGGATGGTAAAGGGACGGGAGCATCTCCCCTACGAGAAAAGGCTGAGAGAATTGGGCTTGTTCAGCCTGAAGAAGAGAAGACTGAGAGGGGACCTCATCACCCCGAGCCCTGGCACAGGCTGCCCAGGGGGGCTGTGGAGTCTCCTTCTCTGGAGATATTCAAAGCCCGCCTGGACGCTGTCCTGTGTAACATGTTCTAGGAGAACCTGCTTGAGCAGGGGGGTTGGACTAGATGATCTCCAGAGGTCCCTTCCAACCCTTGCGATTCTGTGATTCTGCGGGTCTGTGAAACGTGACCCCCAAATGGTGGGGGTTGCATGGGCTAGATGATTTGTAAACCGCACCTACCTGTGCCTGTTCCTTTTGCCAAGCTCATCTTCAGAAACAGGGTCAATGTCAGGCAGGGGGATGATGTACCCGCTGTCAGCACTCAGCCTCTGCTCATCAAATCCACTCTCCCTGTCCTTCAGCTTGTCTTCATTCTTGTAGGTGACACCAATGTAAGCATTGTCACAGTCCCCTCTCATGCGTGTGACAGCTGGGTGGTCACTTTTCAGGAAGTCCAGGTGAATCTTCTCGTAGCTCTGAAAATATTCATTTCAAACCCCTCATAAGATGCTATTCACTAAGGCTGCCTTTCTTCAGATGGGTAGCTGTGATTCATTAACCCAGCAAATATTGTGCCCTATGAGCCAGCAACACTGGATAGAGAAGCCCCGCATCTTCAAATGATTTGAAGGAAGTGACACATAAATTTTAGATGATGTGGGAGTGAGCGTGGCAGCACAGAGGAGACAAATAGATGTGAAAAAGGGGTAGGGAGAGGGGGAAGAGAGTGAAGGCAGGTGGGAAAATGCAACACTGAATGATGAGGCAGGCAGAGCTTGTCCAGAGGTGTCAGGAGTATGAGGGGAAAACTTGCTGGTGTCAGGGTCCAAAGAGGGAGATAGGGACATTATACACATGGGCCAAGTAGTCCCTTTCCTAGAATTCTTTCACTACCTAGAAAATCCAAAAAATATATAAAACCCATTCTCCAGTAGAAGAATTGAGTTGGTAGGAGTTCATTAGAAATGGAGAGTTCTTGCTTCCCAGCTAATACTGCAGAACTGCTTCTCTCAATAAGCTTGCGTGCAGAAACCGAACATGCAATGTCCCTGTCCGAACCACGTAATTCACGGAGGTTAGGATATGCCAGTTCAGTGCTTGTGGGCTCTGATGGCTGGAACAACACTTACAGTTCCCTCTAAAACAGTATATAGAAAACAGAAAGAAAATTCCAAAGAGCAAACCTTTTTGTATTCTCCAGGCAACAAGCTCTCCACGATTTCACTCAAATGGTAAAAAGAAGGTCTTTTCTCTGGTTCACTGTTCCAGCACTTCACCATGATCTCATACCTGCGGATAAGATGGAAACCAATTTCACCAACTGGTAAAGGAAAATGAGGAAGCAAACAGAAACTAAAGCCAAAATTGTCTGGAGACTGGCCAGGTGTGGAAAAGCCAAAGGCACACGTACACTTCATTGGTAGCATGATCGGGTTTGGCCATTCGGTATCCACTCTTGATCTTATTGTAGAAAGTAGAATCGACCATCATGCCAGGATATGGTGTGCCACCTGCAGAGAAAAGAGAAGAAAAAATACTACTCTGTACTTGACTTGGCTAGGAAAGATTGAAGTAGGTAGTAGTTAGAAAAAAAAACCTTTAGAGTGTTTATAGAATGGATTGACTGGGCACAGAGGTTGGATGATACCTGGATCAGGTCACCAGCCTGCATTTGGCAGATCAGGGCTCATGGCTCTGCTCTGCCACTCACCTTCTGTGCAACCTTAGGCAAGTCACTTGCTCTGTCTGGTTTTATTGCCTTTGGCACCTGCACGACAGCCGAGGGTGACGTGGCCTGAGTTACTTGCCTCATCCCGGCTGTAAGGGCCAAAGCCTTAGTGTGAGCCAGTCCCCTCCAGACCCAAGTCTTCCCAGCTGGGCAGCTAGCTTTAGACAACACCTAACATGCTGGGTGCACGGGTTGTTGAAGAGTTTGGATTCGGCCCCTGAGCTGATGCAGTTTAAGGGATCATTTGGGGCCACAGCATACAGACAGACAACACCTAACATGCTGGGTGCACGGGTTGTCGAAGAGTTTGGATTCGGCCCCTGAGCTGACGCAGTTAAGGGATCATTTGGGGCCACAGCATACAGATATTGCTGATGTGTAAAAGGATCATTTGAGCTGAAGTCGGTGCTGCAGCAAGGTGTCAAAGTTGACTTTCTTAATAAACACCACTGAGGATGTGCTTTGCTTTCTGAGAAACATCACCTTTCTCAGGCGGAGGAGGCATACTATGCTATTTACTCCAGAAACCTCAGCCTTTTCAAAAGTGGGATTTTCACCTAAAACTGGGCTTCA
The DNA here is from genome assembly GCF_000687185.1 of Egretta garzetta. Classification (NCBI taxonomy): domain Eukaryota; kingdom Metazoa; phylum Chordata; class Aves; order Pelecaniformes; family Ardeidae; genus Egretta; species Egretta garzetta. The sequence continues at coordinate 1,939,337 of NW_009260264.1, read as the reverse complement.
GAACCTTCCTTACAGGTAGGACAGTGAAGCTGTGCCTCAGTTCCCGAGCTATCCAACTGCTGTCCTATGCCTCCCAGGGATGCTGGTGAATGGATATTTACAGGATCCTATGATGCCCAGAGATTAGAGTAATCAATACCATAAATCGTGGCACAACTGCTGTTTTCTGAGAAGTAGCTGTGTGACAACTTATTCTAGAAAATGACATTGGGCTTGAGGTTGCCGTGGGGCAGTAGTAGATACCATACAGGCGTGATTAATTCTGCTCAGAGTAAATCTGGGCAACGCGCAGTTACTGAAGCAGGCCAGCCATCCGCCCAGCTGGTGGCTAATTAATCAGGCTGAGGAGAAAGCCAGGCTCTTCCCGGCTGGGAACTGTACATTGTCTGTAACTGCTATACATTGTCATAACCACTTTACGCTGCCATAAACCAACTGTGTGAACAGAGCTGGCCTGGAAATGAGAAATCAGCGTCCCAGAAGATTGACATTTGTTTTCATTCTGTAATGGGACTAAGACAGGATCTTTTGAAACCTATATGGAGAGACTGTTTCAAACCAGCCACTGAGCTGGGCTGAAGCCCCAGGCACCCCGTTGCAAGGGGGAAGCATGTTCCTTCTTGTATTAGCCAGAAAATCCATCCTGGGCCAGCACACCAATACTTTCCCACAAAAGCTTTTCCAAAAGCTTTTCACTCAGTGCTTTCAGTTTTCTAGCAAAAAAAAAAAAAAAAAAAGTATCTTGGAAAAAAAAATCTAAGGAGAATTTTGGGAGAGTATGGATGTTTTACTTCGCACCTAACGCTGGGATCCGAAACCCCATATAGAAGAATATCTAACAGTTGATTTCACACATGTATTTTTACTGTAGAATTTGAAATACTTTATGTAGAACAGCTTGAATTGAAAAAGCTTAATCACTACACATAAGAAAGTGTTCACAGTACATACCAAGAGAAAATATTTCCCACAGCAGAATGCCGTAAGACCAGACATCACTTAATGTTGTGTACAGGTTGTCAAAAATGCTTTCAGGTGCCATCCATTTTACTGGGAGGAAAGTCTGTAACAAAAAGAAAGAACCCCCAAACCGCACAGATTAGTCATTAAAGAAATACTTCCCATTACAACTGTTGTTTGATAGCCGGGATTAACTTCTCTCTAACAAGAAAAGTTGTGTTAACCTGGCTAGTGTTTATTTTTAATTCCATATAACACAGAGATACTAGGATTATAAGGAACGCTACCATTTGCTCCCTACAAAAACTGATTAAGCCGTAACTGTATTCATTTTATCCCTGGCAAATGACCAGGCTGATTGAAGGCACGATACAAAAGCTGGCACTGCCGATCTAGGTCTGATACGTCATTGACCGATGTATCACTACTCTACATATCACACTGACAGTTCCTTAATAATTTATGCAGTCACAAAACTTGCCAGTTAAAATATAAGCCTGTGAAGTATTAAGTGTGGCCAAGTACTCTTCAGCTTTAAAGCAGAACTAGGGAAGTTACAGGAATTAATGAACTGAAGAAAAATTGTTCTCAGGAGCGTTCATCCCAATGGTCAATTAGTGTAACCAACACTGAATGGCAAGAGCATTAAACAGCATTTAAAACTGACACTTCTCATTTCAGTTGAAGAATAGCTCAGGAGATTAAGAAGTACATACGCTGCCCTTGGAGACATAGTTGGAATCATGCATGATGTCTCTAGCCAGCCCAAAGTCACAGATCTTCACGATTTTTCCTTGAGCCAGGAGGACATTACGAGCTGCCAAGTCACGGTGCACACACTGTATGGAGAGAAATTAAGTTGTTCAAGGACACGTTAATTCCACGAGGGCCATTTCCCTTGCAAAGATCCCTGAAAAAGATCTTCCGACTTTCTGGGCACAGTCTTAACAAGACCTTCTACTGAGCAGGCACCTGTATTGCCCTGCTTAGCAGGGGCAGGGAGGCATCAGTCCTCAGAAGCAGCGAGGGCTCATGCAGATGCACTGCAGTGGGGAGAAGACAAAAGTGATGCCACCCTTTCCCCTTCTACCCATCAAGTACTACTGATATGTCTATGCTTCTGACCATGCTGGCCTGTGGCTGTATGGACCCTCTGCCCAGACCCTACTTAGATCCACCACCGTCTCTGACACACCGCCTCCATGAATGTCACGGGCTGCAATGGGAGACGAGGACCGCTGCTTTGATTTTTCAAACCATGGTGATCTCAGTTGCCAGGGCCCAGACCCTACTTAGATCCACCACCGTCTCTGGCACACCGCCTCCATGAATGTCGCGGGCTGCAATGGGAGACGAGGACCACTGCTTTGATTTTTCAACCATGGTGATCTCAGTTGCCAGATAAATGAGAACCTGGAATTTGTGAATCTACAACCCCAAAAAGAATATTACATTGTGTCATGTTTTCAGAATCTACACTGAAATCCATAGTTGGACATGAAGATGTTCCTACACTTTCTTATTTTTTACTTACTTTTTTATTTACTTACATTTTTAGAAGCCAAGAATTCCATTCCCCGCGCAACCTGGTAGGTGAAGCTCAGCAAATCCAGTAGGCTGAGACCCTCTGAACTGTCATCTGAAAGGAGGTTTTTGACTTCTGATTCTATTGAAAAAGAGAGAGAAAAATGTATTTGTGCTGTGGAGTGTGAAAGCAGCATCCATTTCCCCCTACCTATCGTGATTCTGAGCTGATGACTTTAACAGAGTACCATGACCAAACCAGTCCTTTCATAATAACCAACCACTTTTAATGTCTGCATCAGTCACTGACACGTACTGCATTCTTAAAAACATCCAGAATTTAATATAGGGTTTGTTTTTTCTCCTGTCTCTATTTTTTTCCCCAGGGAACTGCAGGAAAAGGTGAAGTTAAAAAGGCCCACTGAAATATTTTACATGTTGTTTACAATACTCAGTGTGAGGTACAAAAACATTTATTTAGAGGTGGTGCCTTCGTTAGGTTTTTGTGCATGCATGTACATTCTTATCCGTTTACTTTTGTTGAACACTGTTATGTTTCCCAGCAAGTATTCACTGGGACTAATCCAATATCAGCAAAAAGGGTCAAGAATCCTATGGCAACGGTTCTTGGTTTTTTATGAAAAATGTCAGCAAAAAAACCAGTCAAAATTCAGTGATTCATTTACCCCGACTGTCCTAGAGCACGATCTGAGTACATTAGTCTGCCGTGTAAATCTGGGACTGGATATGGTTCAGTTTCTGAGGCCTACAGGCAGAAGTGACAGTGCCTATTTTTAAAGCAAAGCATATTTGGTTTCTGAGAACAGGGCCAGGGAATGGGATGCATTCATTATCTTCATTACATAATCCAGGAAAGTATTTGGGAGTGTTCTGCATTTGGTAAGTGCCACTTAACATGAAATGTAAGTGGAAATGGGGCAATATAAATTTACTGTTATTATTGTTCATTGCTATTGCTCAAAATCTTGCAAACTCCAAGACTGATAAAGTCGCTGCTTCCCAAGAGTGCCTGCAGCCCCCAGGGCAGAGCACAGCAGCGCAGAGCTCCAGCATGGAAGCAAACACACGGCTGGACTCTTCCTCCTTGCCTGAGGAAGGCAAGCATAAGCTTTTAGCTTATAGCTTATACTCACACGCTTGCAGAACACAGCTGAGTAGTTTACATCCATAGAGAGGGCAAAATAAGATATGCATCTATGCAAGAGTTATTTGTATTAAAGATGTATGCAGAGGGGGCAATTCTACATTACCTGACATAGATTTCTTCTTATATGAAGCGGGCCGATCGTACACAGATCTCTGAATATCAGAATATTTAGATCCCTCCTTCCTTTCCAGCATTGGCACATACTGAGTTGTATCAGCTTGTTTCATGTCCATGTATTCTCCAGTGTTCTCAAATGATAATATCACATAACTGAAAGTGGAAAAAAATGCAGGTGTATCAGCTGGTATTGTGCAGGTGACTTCCTCGCCACAGCGTCCTGTAGACCTAACAGTTCTCTCGTGGTGTACAGTCATATTGCTGTCAGATAGAAGAGCTGTCTTCTTGATAGGGAATACATGAAGGTCAGGTATTACAACATAACCTGTATTATCACATATTAGTATGTGCTACCACGTATCACTGTAGTCAAACACAAGTGCTCCAACCTTATCCTTTTGTCAACGGTCAGTAAACATATATTGTCTAGCTTCCCAAAATACCACTGAATCCCAGTATTACTACCTAGTGCTTATAGTTCAAGGTATTCCAAATGACAGATATCATTTATTCACCCAGACAGTTTGCAACAAATCCAGTCCTGCTGAGCAAACCCATGCTCAGGCGAATGGTCCTGGCTATACTTGGCTACCAAGTCCATTGATCTATTTGCCTGCGTCATTTTTTGAAGGCACCTCTGTTCATGTTCTAAATCCTGGCTAATTTTATGACATTGCTTTATTGATGAATATATGACGACAAGCTTCCTTCACTGTCATCTGGAAAAAGCTATGGGATGAACATTATCCATAAGGAAACTATTGAGACCAGCTAAGCCATTGGTAGATAATGGAGAGTACTTGAGATTAGAGAACAAACTCTGCCAGGCTGTTTGAAGGGAAGGAGTTTTAGGCAGTAGAAATTCCCCAAGCAGGGAAATAAGGAAACCAGGTAGTTGCGCTTTACTTTTAAAACGTGGGTGGGTAGAGGCAAAAGGATGTTTTTACAGAAAAGAGGAACGCTGGGCTGTGCTTTCTGAATAGAAATGTTCTTTGGGACCTCCAGATGGCTATGGAGAGCCCATGGTGGTCCTGGGACTGCAGGCATCTCTACACAGGGGAAACATGGATCTAGGACACATGCCAGAGAGACTGAACAAAAATTGCTGAAACCTTCCCAGAGGTATGAAACCTGGTGCAAAAAAGTTTAATGAGAGGAATTAAGGAGGTCTCTAAACCAGTGAATGAGAGGAATGGAGTAAGACTTAGTAATGACATTTCCTTAAGTTGTAGGTCTTTTTTTTTTCCTTTTTTCCTACCTTCTTGTGCTTTCATCAGCTGGGTTCATCCCAAAGATATCCAAATCTTTCTTTGGCTTCTCTGGGTGTCGGCTCAGGAAATTGTCCCTGTTCTTATGCAGATAGTTCACCAAATCACCATAAAAGCAGTATTCAGTGATTATATAAATAGGACCTGATGAAATAAAGCAAAATAATGCATTGATGAGTGGAGTCTTTTAAAAAAAAAAAAAAAAGACTCCAAAAATAGTGGAAAATAGAATATAAAACATAAAAAGTATTCTCAGTTAATAAATTTTGATTTACTAAGTTCTGACTGCAACTGCTACCGAATATCAAGTAAGTTTGTGAAGCCTTTTGTTTGTTTATACTTATTGTTAAGTCCTTTACTTGAGATTTGTGTGCCTGTTGAAGAGTGAGCAATGGCTCCACAGCAAACCTCCATTTCATCAGCCAAACCCACCTGATTTCGTACAAGCTCCAAGCAGATTCACAATATTCAGGTGGGGGCCAAGATGTGTCATTATCTTCAGTTCAGACATGAGCGCCTGTTTTTCACTGGATCTAGCGGTAGCTGTTGAAAAAACACACCGGCCACTCAGTAAAAGCAATCACCTTTTTCATAAGAACAAATGGTTTCTCCTTGCTTGCCTCATTAGAGCATTGCTACCATGGTTTCCTGAAGAAGGCCGCATCCTTTACTTGACAAGGGGCTTTCCCAAGACTTGGAGAGGAGTCACAAATCACCAATAAAGGACTCATGTGACGCAGCTCCATGGCTGACTCAGTCTCTTTGTCCCTCTCCAGGGGCAGAGTGGGTTGCCCAGGTGGCACAGAGGCACTTTACAAGCTGCTGGTTTCAACACAAGAAAGCTCCTCATGGTTCCTCCAGAATCACTGCATCAGCTTCTCAGCTCTCATGAAGCGGGAAACCTTCAGTGAATTTCAGATTCTCACGCGAGACCTGCCTATTTCTCCTTTGTTGTATTGCTTTTGTTTGTTCACAAACATTAATGAGTTTTTTATTTTTTCGCAGTTATTGAGGCTGCTACGGACCATACAGCTAAAACCAAACTTTGGATGTTTTCAGAAGCCTGAATACTTCCATTCTTGAAAGGCCATGAAGCAACCTGAAGTACAATTTTAAATTTCAGTCATGCCTGTTCATTTTCAAATTCAGATATGGAGAATCTATTTATACACAAGCAGTGCTTAAATAACCCTGTGGGAACATGCCCTACCTAGCTTGGGAAATGGAACCGCAACAACTTACGTTTCAGCATTTTCACAGCGACTTTCATCACCGGTTGAGATCGACTCAATCCATATGCAGTCCCTTCAACCACTTTTCCAAACGCACCAGAACCAAGGATTCGACCTGAACACAAGGGAGAGCGTTATTTATTTTGGAAAGTAACAGCAATTCGCCTCGTTTCCCGCTGTTGCTCCTCTACAGGTTGTGATTCTTCTGTGGAAAGAACACACTCACTTAACCATACTACTGATACTACTACTACTACTATTATTATTATTACTACTACTACTACTGTTGGTGTTAAGCAGAAAAGGCAAATATACTTTAAAGAAATGCTGTCATTAAGTACAATTCTTAAATAAAAACAAGCAAGCAAACCCCAGAAGCACATCTGCACATGGGAGCTTGTAGGAAAGACACACTGAGGAATAACTCAACTCATTCAAACTCGTCTCCCACTCTGTCCTGCCAACCTCACTTGATCCTTTCTAAATGCTGGTTCTCCTGTGATTAAGTTGACTTCTCTGCCTCAGCCAGCACCTGACTCCAGTACACTTGTGTCCTTTACTTAAAAACCTGAATTGAACTCCTTAGCTGGAGTTTCAAGCTGTTCTATCAAAGCTGGATACACGTAGCAGTAAGATAGACTGAAGCACATCAGCAGCACGTTTAGAAATAGGCAGGCAGAGCCATCAGTGATCTGCAAGAAGCTGAAATACATGTTGATCACATATGAGGAGAAGCTTCTCTGAAGTTTAATGTACAAGTGCGTTTCATATGCTTGAATAAATTTGATTGCAAATTTCCAAGTGCTGTAATGAAATGGCTAATGTTTATACACACTTTTCTCTTCCCACAAATCAATCTAGACAAAAATTTTCTATTATCATATCCTGTATCCTGATATGGATACCGTGTGCAGAACTGTGTACAGATTGAGTGAGATTTTAGAGAACTATGAACTGCACAAGCATACTCCAAAATACTATATTTCATAGGTTCCATATTGAAAAGCGAGTCCATTAGGGCAATGGTTACTCAGTGAACAAACCCATATATGAGCTCCAGGTGCCAGGATATTTTCATGTTCCTGACAAGCTCTGTATTTTATCTTATGTTACTCTCTAACTTCCAGCACAGGAAGAAAAGGGTGACTTTTACTATGGAGATATATGGCGTTTTGTCTTAGACATTCATTTGCAGTTTGAACTTGCCACCTTTTATGCTTGTGAAGGTGTTATCTGGCATGCAATGCCATATGTTTCTGCTACCCCTCTAGCTACAGCCCCCGCTTTTATTGTATACATGCTTTTAATAGGAAATCTCCAGCCAAACACTATCTGCATCATTAACAAGCACAAGAAACAGTTAAAGTATGCTGAGTTACCACTGAAGAACCTCTCCGAGACTATGACAGTGTAGTTTGTCATGCACACAAAAACTATGCAATTTACTTTCAAGATCCCTGCACTCCAAAGGTTATTCTTCCCAGTCAGGATGTGAGAAAGCTTCCCACTAAATTTCAGACTAATTCAAACAACCTGAGTCTGAAATTTGGCCCCTGAAACTTTTCAGACCAAAGGTCTGGGAGCCACATGGCAGGATGCAGCCCTTCAGAATGTGATGGCATTTGCTGATGCTCCTTGATCTTCTTGTCTTCACAAGCCAATTCCTCCCCAAACCATATTGTCGGCTGAGCATGAGGCACACATCTCCCTCTCCACCACCTCTGCTTAGCTGGGGTGCGTGTGGAGACGGTGAGAGCCCTTCCGGAGCGGCGGGGAGCGATGGCTGCTGTTTCCCCTTTTCACCCCTCTCCGCAGACGTAGCCCAAGCCCCACGTGTTTTACACTTGGAATTTGGAGCCAGGTGGGAGCTGACTGCTTAAGAGCCGGAGGCATCTGTAATGCCATCACATTCTTGATGTCGAGGCCTTCAATGGAGCCCAAAATTACAGCGTGTGTTTACTTTTCTTAGTACAGAGGCACCATGGAAGGACACAGCAGCAGCTTGAGGCTCCCCAAATGAGTGGAGTAGCAGCACCTGGGGGTGAGAGCTATTTCAGTCTCTGATACCCATCCACAGAGCTTATATGCTGAGCCTGTCAGAGAGGTGCTGGTTTTCTGCTCAGGGGTGCGCGAATACAAAGGTGAAGTCTATGAATTTGTTCCAGCCACAACCTTGTCAACTGGATGCTTCTTTGGCTAAAATTGAACTGGGATGATCAGCCCACCCAGAATTAAATCATAACTCTCCTATATCAAAAGCCAAACAAGTGACAATTTTTATAACCTACATCCAGTTTCTAGACTCATGAGAAATTAGGTACCACATCCCTAAATGCTGTGTAACTTGAATCTTAACTTGCCTTTTCCAAATGGGGATGGGTCTGATTCTGTATCAGACCAGCATTTCATTTTATTAAGGCCACCAGGACAAATGGGTGGCTTGCTGGGAAGCGATGGGAGCAATTCTGCCACCTCTCTACAGCCTACTGTACAGATCTACTCTCAGATCACGAGAAACAGCAGCACTAGGACCCTGCTCCTCAAAAGGTCCTGTCCTTGGCCGTCTCAGTTGAAGGAGGAGGTCCAGGTCCCGCTGGGACCTCTCCACTTCTCAGCAGAGCCAGAAGAAGGCAGCGGCATTCCAAGAGCTCACTACGTTATCGCATTGCTCGTTCTGTTACACATCTCCTAGTCTTATGCTGGCTGCTGAGCGCTTCTAAACAGCAGCAAACCACACACATCGTGGAGGGGTGATAGCAAAGGGAAATTTGCAGTGTAACCCACATTTGCCAGTTGAAGCTCCATCCAGACAACGTTCAGAGTTGGCATTTAACACAGCACTGCACTTCAGGCACTACTAGCTCAAAAAACAAATAAATGCCAGCTGGCTTAGACAGCTAGGATGGGAAATGCTCATCTGACTGAGCCAAAATGGGTTTGTATCCTGCTTCAGAGCCTCCCTGAGCTAAAGGTGTAATTGTTTTGCTGCCATCTTCCACTTCCATGAGAGAAAACCCGCACAAACCAGAATTATCAGCCCCAGAAACAAAAGAGGTCCCCCCCAGCAAGCATTTCATATGGCAAAACTGCCAGCAGGTAAACGTTAACCATGCCAGGAGGAATGCTTGTGCAATCCAGATCACTAAAACGACATATAGCATTAGTTTTTAAAGCACTGACTATGCCAAATATGCTTGTAAACAGGAAAGCGTTGAAGTAGGCTGGTGCTCATGAGTCAGAGGGAGACAAAGTCACAGTGGTGGTCTGTTAACAGCTCAGATCTGACAAATCTTATTTAGGCATGTAATTAAAGTCTGGCTTGTAATAAAATAGTTCCATTAAATATCCACCCTCCTCTAGTTTTCAATTAGCAACATGAATTTAATTAAAGGATATCATTCCTGAACCAGAAATTTGTGCTGCTTCTTTCAAGAATTAACATCAGTTCTGTCTCTGTGGTGGGGGACAGAGAACTACACTAAGGGGGTGCGTTTCTTAAAATATACCAAACAAAAAACATCTTTAGTTTCATTCTCCTGTATTTTGTGAATACATCTTGGTGCACAGATACCTCGAAGAGAGGGATGACTTGTGGATTTCAAGCACTATCTGGATAGAACATTAGAATTGTCTATAATCATTACACTTTAAATGAGAGATTGGGACAGCCCTGAAGAAGCAATTACTCACTGAAATCTATATCAACTCCAATACAGGGATAACAAAAGAAGAAAGCAGAAGGGGAAGGAAGAAGGACAGTAGCCACAAAAATAAGTTATGCAGTTACTCAACACTGATATATGCACTTTGTGGATTAATACTTTAAAAAATAATAAATCTACATAACTACTTGCAGATTTCCCTTGGCCTCTACACATCAGTGTATAAACATCTTGCAAGTAAAAGATGCTAACGTGTTTCTTGTGGTTGCCTTAGCAGAAGTGAGTGTTGAAGAGGAAATTTAACTTTGGGAGAGGCTGCCTAAGCCATGTGGAGGTGGGCACGGCACGCGAGGCACACGGAGGAGAGCTGGAACGGAGGGGCGGGAGACACTAACACACGGAGCTCAAGGCTGACACCAGTGTAGGAGAAGAAGAGGATGCGGTAGGGGAACTGAGGAGAACAGACAGGTACAGAGAAGCTCTGGACTTCATGGCCATGAGTTACATTGCAAATCCCAATAGCAGAGACCTCAGAGTTGTCCTTAAACATCCTTCTCCCCAGAGAAGGATGGGATTAGTCCCTTAGAGGAAACTTACCAAGCACTAACCCATCTCGAGGAAACTCCCATCTGGAGTCATAAGGCAGTTGCATTGGGTCCACATAAATGTATTCGTGGCCATCAGGGCTGATAGACTCAATGACTCTCCATCTTATCTCATACCTCGGCTTCTGCAAAGCACATTGAATGCACAACTAAGCATTAGTCTGGTGCCCGACTTCAGAGCAGATCAAAACCCAACAGTGCTCAGCATCCAAACTGAAATACTTTTCTACACTACCTGTTTCCATATGATGACCAGGACAATCAGTGAAATTATCACAATCACCAACAGCACTAAGACGGCAGCAGCCACCGTTAGTTCTGATCGCAAGGCTGTGGAGTAAAAAGACAGACCATATTTTCCTCCCGAGCCATGAAGAACATGACACACACATAAGACACCCACCTCCCCTGCCATGGCAGTTCCCATGTCCTGCAGATGTGGCAAGAGTAGTTCCTGGGGCTGGTGACTGTAAAGTCTTTCCAAACCCAGAGCTGCTCTGCCTTCCTTTTTCAAAACCAAATGCAGAGATTGTCTAGAAGAACATCCCATAGCCAGTGGCCATAAAATGATAAAATGAATCACGGAACCACACAGTAAGTGAAAAACAGATGCACCATAAAGACCTGTAGAATGCATCATCCTCAGATGTCCCAGGGTGGAAAAAAAATCTATTCTCATTTTTTTTTATCTGCAACGATTCGTGTTTTTACCTATTAAGATTGAACTGGCATGTGTTAGAGAGAGGTCAAACTGGCTTCTGTAATTTCACATAAGGACAAAGCAAACTCACTGGGAGCCACAAGCTTCAGTTCCCGAGTAACAGCACCAAGGTCATTCCTTGCCACACATCGCACAGCCAGGGTTTCCTCTACCTTCTGGAAAGTCACCTGGCTTTCCACCATGTTTTTCTCATCCAGGTGGGCTTCCATGTGTATATCAGAGATATTGTTAGTCAAAAGAGTCCATGAGGTGTCATTGCTGCACCTGCAGAGAAGAATAATGGGGGAAACGGGAGTTTAGGAAACTGGAGTAGGGGAAATAGGGCATAGGTATGGGTAAAGAAGGGTGAACAGAACAGCAATCACCTTTCCCTATTTCTTCTGACAACAATAATTTTAAAGACCAGAAAAGCTTGAGAACACCTCTGTGAAAAGCCTACATCTTTCTTCCCTCAGAATAATTTGCCTTATGAACCTCATTACTGCTTCCACTTCGAGGGCTTGACTTTGCAGCCCAGCAGGCCTGGTATAGGTAGACCTTGGTGTCACTATATATCCCATAGACTTATAGTAGGAGATAGGATCCCTGTTTCTCCCTGAAACCTTAGTGCTGTACAAGGCTCCCTGGGGCAGGGCTAGAAGGACAACTGTCCCACCAGACAGCAAGAGATTTTAGCACAATGAGAGCAGAACACACCTGGGAGGTGCCCAGGGTGCCTAACCTTCTTCCATGCGTGGTCTCCCTCTCCCTGGCGGATAACCTCCCAGGGAAAACCCTGCCTCTCAGCAGCCACAGAAGAAGCCAATCGAGAACTAGCAAAAATTGGAGTAAGTACTCCACATGTCTAAAATACTTTCAAGGTGAAAATTATAATTAGGGGGGAAATAATTGCAAGTGAAAATTTAGAAGTTTGCAAGAGTGTTGATGAGGCAGAGCTATCTGTGAAATGGTAAGAACTCCCTGGTTGGAGGGAGAGCTGCTCCTTGAGATCCTTACTCAAACGGGGACTCTGCTGAGTTCACATATTGAACACAAAGTTTTATGAGAGAAACCTCCTGAATCGATGCATTGTGTCTTCTCCTACAGGATGCAATAGGAAGGGCACTGACAACCTCTCTTGAAATATAAGCAACATGCCTCTAAAAAGAAAAAGAATTATCTATAGCTTACTGGCCCTTGATGAGGAAAATGTGGTACAATAACCAGTATTGTTGAGCTAATCAAGGATGCAAAAAGTCATATTTCATACAACAAAAGCACCCGCTTTTCTTACTTTTTAATGTCCTTGCAAACCAGCCATTCCACATCGGGAAGCGGGGTCCCCTCTGCCAAGCACCTCACCGTCTGCCCCCCCACAGAACCATGATGATCATCCACGAGGTCTAAGATCAGGGCTGGAACTGGAAAGGAGACAGGAGTTTGTTAAAATATTCATCAGGGTCTACAAATGCAGCTTGAAATTTCAAATAAGCCAGGACAGGTATTGTTTGGCTGACAGCTCAGCGAGAGCTAGAGAGCTGGACTCGTCCAGGAGATCCTTAACTCCTGTAGGACAGAGCGGAGCCTAAGCTAGAGCCACGAAAAGGAAGTGCTGTGGTTATGCCACGTCTTCATGTCATACTAAATGAGCTGTCGTCCCCACTGTCAGCTGGAATAACTTAAGCGGGAGGATAAAGTTTCTTTTTGGCTCAAGGCCAGAGTCAAAGTGAAAGCCAGGATCAGGGTGCGAGAGCTCCAAGGACTCGGCATGCACGCACTCCTCCAGACACCCCAGTTCACGCCTTTCTTGTCTCAACACTCTAGGGAATCCAATGGGTAAGTGGATCAAGTCTTTGCTGTGTGCCATCAGTTCTAGTGGGCAAAGCTTTGGGGCTCCTTACCTTGTATTAGCAAGGAGAAGGTGTATCTTTTAGTCTCATCTTCATTTTCAGCAACCAGAGTATAGTATCCGCTGTCTTCCTCCTTGGCCCGGATCAATTTTAATATACTCTGAAACCTGTAGAAATAAGAAGGTTTACTTGTATTTTTAGGGCAGGCATAAAAAAAATTTCACTTTGGCGCAACATATAATCTGGGTATGTAGAGGTTATAATGTAGTGGCATTCAGCATTTCTAGCATGCCCTCACACTAAAAACATTACTCAAATGGTAAATAACTACCAAAACACAAATGAGAAACAAGTGGGCGTAGTTACATTTTGGAGGGATCTGACAAAGCCCCTGACACTATTGGAAATAGCCAGAAATTATTGGCGTGGAGACATGTTGGATGGCCTGAAGAGGCTTAGCACTCAGAAACCAAGATTTCCATGGTCTGGAGAGGTTGATGTGTGAAGGGAGTAAGAAGAGACAGATTAGGCACATAGAAAACAAAGAAATTATTCTTAAATGTCCCCAAGGAAGAAGCAACAAACTGTGGTGGAAAGAGAGAGCAGGAGCAGTTCCCAGGTTTCTGGGGGAGGAACTCCAGTCAACATGGCAAAGTAAGGGTCAGAAGAATATTTTTACCTTGTTTCCTGGACTGTGTTTGAACTAGTAACAATCTCCGTAAGATTTTCAATCAGAGTCACGTTATCTTTCAACCAGTACATTTTTGGAGCTGGGTATGCCTGCACATCGACGACAAAATTTTTGACTTCATGCAGATTGACAGCTTCCAGAGGGCTAAACTGGGGCTCCAGGTGAATGAACCCTTTGTCTGTAAATGAAAAAGCCTTGAGTAAACAACGCTGTGCAGCATTCTTCAAGAATGGTGTTTTCCAACACGTTAATAATAATTTTTGGACACTAAAATCAGACTATACCATGAACTGTAATGACTACTTTCTTATTTTCCTTAACCTCCTTGGTTGCATGCCGAGCAGTACATTCATAATCCCCTGTGTCTTTCACTGATGCCTCAGGAATGGTCAAGGTGTAAACCAGCTTCTGCGATGGGACTTTGATATCATCAAGTTTTATCAGACCTTTTTCTTTCTGTAGTTTGGAGAAGGAAAAAAAACCTTACTTAAGTAACTGAGCTGAAAACACACTGTTGAGGACCTATGATACCACTGGAGTGAGAGCAACCATGTAAACCCTGTATGGCAGACTTGTTTGCTCAGTCAGGGATGTATTTTTCAGCCACAGGCACAAAATGTGTGTCTATAAAAATACACCCTTTGGGGGGCAGGCACAGAAGGGTGGGAGGTTGAGAGCTCATATTTTGTCCACTCAAAACAAAATACCATTCAAAACTTGGGTGAGCAGCCCGAAAGCGTGTTTTACTGCTTACGTACTACCTTCTCCTCAGGCAGAAAAGCTGTGGTGTTTTATTTTGAATTTTATTTGTTCGGTTCCCATGAAATAGGGCAAATCTTTATCCCTTCCACCAGACAAAAAGTAACCGGTTGCTAGATGCTACGTTCTGCCTGCTCTCAAAACGAGAATAATTTACTGGCAGGGAGAAGACTGCTGCGAGTCAATGGATGGTGAGAATGGCAGACCATGTTATCATGAGAGGCTGGAACAAAAAATATGCTGGGGATAGTTTTGAAAGGTGGTATATAGCAAAGGTTATAATGTGTAACTTGGAAAACAGAACAAAACCTTCTCAAATCATTTTTCCTCTTGGGCTCTTAAATAAAAGGTGGGAATTGGGGTCACAGTTAGATAGTCATTGCAACTACTCCATTCCTTCAGTGACCAGATTATTTACATGGGATACTCTGAAATTCCCCATTGACTGGGACTGGTTCTAACCCAGTTTCACTGAATAAAATTTTCCACTGCAGAAGGATGTTAAGCCAGTTTGAAAATTTCCAAGGTTCTCCACACGTTTTAAGATTTTCTTACTAGGCAGTTCTCATTAGTGAGTAATTACACTGACTGTAAGAGTCACTGTAATTAGCACCTGTATAATGAAGAACAATTAAGTCCATTAACCTGATTCTTCATTGTCTTCTATTACGCCCAAGAATCCAGGGTTTAAGAGAGCCTTTTTAGAGGTTCAGACCTTCAGCAGCAGAGCTCTCTGCAGATGTCCGACGCATTCCTAGATCTCTCTATTTCCACATTTCTTTTTTTGAACCAGCACAAGACCTGAGAGACAGCATTCCACCCTCAGAGAATGGACCCTTAGTCACACCTCACCTTCCTCTCATGCTTTGCATACTTACTAACAGCAAACTCTAACTTTTGGGACTGACTTTCTTTTGTGGTAACCTAAAAGTAAAAGAAATTACTTTGGTTTTGCTCCTCCACTGTCCTCATTCGAGAACAGAAGTCTATTTTACAACCCCACCTTCTTCCCCAATAATTACAAATATTCAAACCAAAAAAGAAAAAAAAAAAAAAGATATATTTACCACTTTCCCAGGATAATTCCACTGTAGATTAACCACCTCATTGTCAAAGACCACACAAGTTACTACGATGGTCTCGCCTGTTTTGTAGACAGTTTTAAGAGCTTCAATTTCAACTGGCAGCTGTGAAGTAGCTAAGAGAAAAGAGGGAGAGCAAGTTTAGTTTAGAACAGTACACAGTTTTCACATGGTGCGATGTCAGGGGAAGATTTCCATTTCAGTTCCTCTACTGAGGAATTACCTAGAAGATTCAGTGGAAGTACTACTGATTTATAGTGATATAAACTTTGTGTATTTAAAGAGTGACATGTACAGACATTGAGTTCAATCCTACAAAGAATGATCTATGCTTAAAATGTTAGAAGTCCTACCTCAAACACCCCTGTGAAAAGGTACTCGATATGAAAGCGATTTCCCATTTCGCTAATCAGTGACTGTCTTTGAGAAACCATTGCTGGCCAATAAAAACTCTGTTTTCAAAATATTTGCATCACGCTGTTTTTCAGACCACCCGAGGTCCTATGATTTGAAGCCACTGGGAAACACCAGTCTTTTAAGTTATTTTTCAGCAAACAGGATGAAAATACATGCATTACAGAAGACTTTTCTTGCAACCATTTGGGAAAGGAGATAAAGTTAAGGAGACTTTATTCTCATCGAAATTATATGTAACCGCTAAGTAAACTAGCAAGTAAATAACTAACACTACCACAGGAGTAAGGAGCTCATCATCAGGGAAGTATCTGTTATAACCCTGCAACGCTGGTGCTAATATGGCTCTTACGGTGTGAGGGAAGAACTAGGCTGAACATTGTTACTTCTTTTTTCTTTTTGAATGAACAAAAATAAATACCTCTTAAAATATAGATGAGGAACTCATCGGACTTGAATTCCACGCCTTTAACCATTGTTTTGCACGTATATGAGCCCGCAGGAAAATTTCCTATGAAGCCTTGTTTGCTGTCATAGAAAGCGTAGACAGGCTTGTCTAAACTGTTAGTTAAAGTCACTTCAGCTTTTGGGTCACTTGTCCGACAAGGGATAACAGTGGGATCACCTTCTTCTACTAGGATGAACTGGTCTTCTGGTATAGAAGGAACAAAAGGCATGTCTGGGTCTGTAAAAAACAAGAGGTAATCAAACACTATCCTGTTTGTAGTAAGTCCATGTACAAGAACCGAGTATCAGTGACCGGTTATAGATCGTAACTCAAACTAGTACAGTTCATTTCGCCAGTTTTTCAGAGGTAGGCCACGGTAATTGCACGCAGTATCTCATTTTTGCTATCTGATGTGACACACAGCAAGGCATTTGACCTAAGCACAGAACAGGAGAGGGCTTGGGCTCCTTTGTCAACAATTCAGAATGCGGAACGAAAAATATAAAATATCAACCCCCCAAAAAACACTAAGCATTATTTTTTCCCTTATACCTGGTTCTGAGATATTCCTACAGTGAGGGCAAAAGGATATTAAGTGACAAAAAGTAAGAAAATCACTACCGGGTGTGAAAAACATTCATGCAATTTCTGGGGACTAAAGTAAAGATGAATTCACTTATCACAGCTAACTCTATCAAGCTACATGTACAGCAAAGATCTTAGGGAGGAATTTGGACTTAAACGTCTTATTTTTATGACACAAGATTTTGCACTTAGGTGTAACATTCACTGCAAACAGAAATTTATTAAAGATCCTGCCTTTTATTGGCACAAATCACTCATCTTCAGTTAGATTTTTTTTTGTTTGATAATAGCAGCTGTCTCCTAACCAATACATATGCAGGGGGGGAAAAAAAAAAAAGAAAAAAAAAAATCCAAACATTTTCAATGTCAAAAAGTAGGAATTATTTTCATGTTGTTTGTGCTGAACACCATTAAAGCCACATTTCATCAAAAATAGTACAAGGTACTTATCTCCATGCATTTCCAACATGTCCAACATTGCAGTTATGAGACATATTAATTATGGTCACAGCATGTGGCTTGCAAAATATGGTATTCAACCAGAAGAAAGCAAACAAACACCTGGTAGTTTTCTTTCTTTTAAAGTCAACAAAATTCTTGCCAGCTTTCCTCTCCGGCCAATCCAAAGTCTGAGTTTAAAACCTAATTGCAAAACATATCCAACTTAAAAAGCACAGCCCTCAAATTATCTCCGTTTGGCCATTCAGAATAAACAAATAATCCCTCCTAGCCTGAAGCTTCTGTGTGAAGCTTTATAATAAAATTTAATAAATAGCAATCCAAATCCCTCCAACAATAGACTTTCTGCTGCACTGGCAGGCTCTTTGTAGCAATATTCCAAACACAGCACTCCGTCCCAAACACACTGCCAACTCCATGTATTCATTTTCCCACTGTAATTTAAAACAGAAACAGGATTCACCTAGTCTGTTTTGCTGTGTGCTGTTAGCGAAAATAGGATATTGTGTGAAGTCTCAGCGTAAGCCTCCTTGGCTAAAGTGGGTTGCTGCCACCCATTGCCCTCCTAATTCATTGCAGGAAAAACAATCATAAAGACAAGTTTATAGTGGAAACAGAAACATTCTCTATAATTTGGAGAAAAGGATATGTTTCTGCATTTATGACATCTTGATGGTTAGCGAGTGGAAAAAATTACAGGGTGTCTCTGCCCTGCAAATCTGGTAGGCTGATGTCTAGAGGCATTTAAAAACCAAACCAAAAACGCTCTTGAAGAAATCTTCCGTTTCTTGCTTTTATATTCCTTCCCTGAGTGAGTTACATGACTGCTTAACACCAACAAAATCTTCTGGTGATTTTGTTAGAGCTGTTTGGAAATCGAGATGCATGTGCCAAAGCCTGCAGCCTCTGTTGGAGCATCTTCTCGCTTCAAGAATGAGGGTAAACGCTTTCCATTTGTTGTGGGAAATGGCGAAAATGTCTTGGAAGCATCACTGTCCTCGAATCCCACATCATGAACTGCAAAAACTTAATACCACTGCAAAATTGCCTTTAAAACAAGTCCCGTTAGTGCTTCCTGACTTTTTCCCCTTCTGCAATCTTCCCCGTTGTTTTGGACATCATCCCCTTCATGACACACTGCAGTTTTGCAGGATGATTTGCAATCTCTTCTCTCTTTCATTTCCTCTTCAAAATATTTACCGCAAATCTACTGAATTGATCTTTCCTGGTCCTGCAGTTGTGCCGCTCATCCCCTGAACCCCAGCCAATGCTGAGGAAACATCCAGACAGGGCTTTACAAAGGCAGTCAGCTGTGGCTCAGCCTCTGCTGCCTATCATCTCAGCTATGACAATAAAGATCTTCATCCCGTGGATAGCGTGGAAAGCCTTTAAACACATTTCCCATCAGAACAAGGGGGTGGGAGGGCAAAGCTGGGGATAGGTACTTCCGAAAAGAAGGGATGTCATTTCTTCTGGGTCCAACAGGTTTTGCACCACTAAAGAGAAAGGCGGCACAGAGCCTAGGAGGGCTGTGTTTGCTTTGAAAATTACAGGGCACTTCATGGCAGCACCATATTTTTAATCTTGCATCAGACTGGCCAGCAGTAACACTTCTTGTTTCACCCTCCCTTGTGACAGCCACCCCCACCAAGACATCTCCATTGCTTTACACTTCCCAGGCCCTGTGCACACATGAGCTTTTTCCAGTTCTCAGTTCATGCCTAATTCGAATTAAGAACGAGATATGGCCTTCCTCATCTGGCGACTGCTTTAGTGCCAGACATGGCACTGGTTTGGTCAGTACACATCCCAAAACATCCACCCAGGTCACCCTTGAAAAGACCAATATTGGTGTTAAACCCAACCTGAAAGTTGGACGTGCTCCCACAGCAGAGCCCCTGGCGGTCAGAAGACCTCAGCTCTGAAGTTGCGAATTCGTCCCTCTTCTTGAGAACTAAAACTCTTACCAAAAATGTGAAAACCAATAAAGAGAAAGAGGAACACATCCATAGACTCACAAGGGCTGGTCTTGATTTACACATTAGGAAATGGCCCTGGGGTCATTTATCTTTCTCTGACAGCACATTGACACTAGCAATATGCTTCTTCTGAACATCCACAGTTCAGCCCTCCCATCCAAACCTCCGGGTACGGCTGTGGCATCCCCCACTTACCAGGCACATAGATGTAGATGTCCTTCCCTTCCACTTCCCCATCCTCCACCTGAGTGTGGTTATAATAGCAAACATACAAGCCCGTAAGAGCAGCTGAGGCATTTCCTACTTCGAGCACCGTCACGAAGAGGCCACTGTTGTTTTCTTCATGTCTAATGTCTATCCTGTGGCTTCCCTCGGTCACTGGGTACTGCCAGCTCACTTCACTGTCTCCAGAGCATTTGAGTGTGAAATTGGAATTCAGCTGCACCACCATTTCATTCCTATTGGGAACAATAGTCGGCAGAGGAAGCTGGCAAAATGTTAGGAACGGTCCTGCAAAAAGACATGAATAAATAGCATATGAATACACAGAACAGCCTCAGCGTAGGGATGTGAAAGAAAGCAAGAGTGGATCCAGAGCAGCTGTTTTTCCGACCATTTCAGACGTGCTGATGTCCCAGGAAATTTGCCCTTGTTAAAAGCCAGAGCTTTGTCTAATAGATGGCAAACGGCTTCCCTTTGAAATGGTAAGTGTTTGCTTGCTGACTTCTGTTTGCCAAACCAAGAGGTGAAAGACAGAGGTGAAGTTAGAGATGGCTCCCAATCCACACCTCAGCTTCCCAGCCCCAAATGTGAGCACTGCTCTGCAGCACACCAGTGAATCCCACAGCCTGGCTGCTGGGTCGTTGGCGTCTTACAGGTCCTTACAGCCATGGTCAGGAAACCAGCAGTTCTGTCAGCCTTTGAGTAAGCTTGCAATTGAAAGTTAGAAACCCCTTCCCCAACCAACACCCACATTTTACACCTGGCTTCTATTTCTGCAAAGGGCCAGAGCAGGGGCTTAGATCCAAAATTTGTGCATCGGGTCTACCTCTAGCCAAAATGTACAGAAGGTTTATAGCCAAATAAAACTGTGATTCACTGAACTAGATGTTGTAGGTGGCACTGGTTTTCAGATGTGATCTACAGTTAGAGGCTCAGATTTGCAAGCCTAGGTAATTTGCAGGTGGGCTGGTGCAGGTCCAACTCCCAGAAGGAAAATTAGAGGATCCACAGCCTAAGCCCCACAGGAAAAAAAACAAAAAAAAAAACCAAAAAAAAAAAAAGGAAAATTCACCAGGGAAACAGATTTGTTGTTTCAGTCTATCAAATGACCCATGCAAGACAGATAGGGTAGTCCACGATAAACAGGCGTTCAGGCCCATGGTGTGAAAGCAAGCTCTGCGCAATAAACTGGCAGCCGGAATAATCCAGACTGTCTCTGAAACCAGTTTTTCCCTCCTGCACGTGTTACCTCAGCCTACGGGCCCTTTCTATATTTGGCACCCTGTGGCAAACCCTGCCCTCCCCTCCCGGCACCATTCGCTGGGCAGATGTTGGGAGGCTCGGCAGGCAGCCCCAGCGAGTGCGGTTCGGTGATGCGGCGTGGGAGGACGCGGGAGCCCACACAGGCAGCCTGGCCTGCACCATGCTGCTGGAGACAGCCGGAGGCAGGCGGGCTCACTTTCCCTGCGCCGGCAGACAAGCCAGGCGGAGGTTACGGCAGCTGTAGGGGTGCCAAAGTGGCCAGCGCAGGCTGGCGAAACAACTGTCTTCTCGGCAGTTCTTGTCTTAACCTACCGAAGGGATGGCCAGAAAAATCGAGCCCCTAGCCAGCTGGCAAGCATTTGGTGTTTGTTATTGTGGGCATAATGGAAGCAAGCTTAAATAAGGATTTACAAAGGAGTAGCAGTGGAGAGGCTTAGAGGACTGAGGAACATTACCTGTGAGAAAACATCCCAGGATCAGGAACGTCCATGGGGAAGTACCCATAGCTACCGACAACTGAAAGAGAAAGGAGAAGGCAAGAGGGAACCAGTTAATGGGCTGAAAATCACAGAATCATAGAATTGTTTAGATTGGAAAAGGCCTTTAAGATCACCAAGTCCAACCATTAACCTAACACTGCCAAGTTCATCACTAAACCATGCCCCTGAGCATTAACCTAATACTGCCATTCCACCACTAAACCATGTCCTTAAGCACCTTGTCTACCCGTCTTTTAAATACCTCCAGGGATGGGGACCCCACCACTTCCCTGGGCAGCCCATTCCAATGCTTAACAACCCTTTTGGTAAAGAAATTTTTCCTAATGTCCAACCTAAACCTGCCCTGGTGCAACTTCAGACCATTTCCCCTTGTCCTATTGCTCATAGCCTGGGAGAAGAGGCTGATCCCCACCTCGCTACAGCCTCCTGCCAGGCAGTTGTAGAGGGTGATAAGGTCTCCCCTCAGACTCCTCTTCTCCAGACTAAACAACCCCAGTTCCCTCAGCCGCTCCTCGTATGACTTGTGTTCCAGACCCCTCACCAGCTTTGTTGCTCTCCTCTGGACACGTTCCAGCAATGCAATGTCTTTCCTGTAGTGAGGGGCCCAACACTGAACCCGGCATTCGAGGTGTGGCCTCACCAGTGCGGAGTACAGGGACAGGATCACTTCCTGGCTCCTGCTGGCCACACTATTCATGATATAAGTATATGAGAGTTTGCAGAACCCTTCTCCTGCAGTGCCCTAGCGCAGCTTCCCAGCACTCTGCATAGTGCCATGGAGAGAAATGGCCCGGGGACCCCAGCTCTTACCCGCAGCTCATTGAGACATGTGCCACCACCTCCCATGAGGTACGTGGGGCCACAGACACATCACCAGCATGGGAAATGCAGCTAAGGCATCATAACCCCTTCTCTCCGCTGGCAGTGTAAGGAGTCAAGTCCTGGCACATCCCTCCCTCAAACAGCCTGCAAGCAGCTCTGATGCCACCACATCCTCTGGGACTGAGCCCACAGAAACACCCCTGCACAGGGGCAGTACCCTCACAGGCACCAGTGAGGGTGCAATGGCTTTATGCAGTAAGTTCTGGCCTTCTAGCCACAAGCAGCTTTTATGGGAGCAAAAGCATATTTAAAAGCTACTTTTATTACAAATAGTACAATCCTGAGTGATATTTTTGTTTTGCCATTGTACATATGTATATATATATAGCCTCCTGAATACAATGCAATACAATAGTGTTTATTGCTTCTTTAGCAAGAATTCCCTTGATCGAGAGACATGCTATTTAAAACATATGCTGAAATTTTCTAACAGAATAAATCCACAATGGACAGTAGGCCAGCACCGCCATTTGCAGAGCATCTCTTCTCCCCAGCAGTGTGGACGGTCATAGATCACATGCGATAATTTTAGCTTTCAAACTCATAATCCTAAAGCATCGGTCTCGAAGAGGCAGCAGTGGCAATAAGCATCTATGTAGTTTTTGTGCCTTCTCTAATGACATTTCCTCCTAACACCCTCAAGCAGCCTGCTAGATACTTTCCACAGGAGGAGCTCCTAGAGCCCCTGCTCCCATTGAAATCAATGGACGTTTTGTTGGTGACTTTAATAGTAACTGGGTTTGGCCCACAGCCAATATAGATTAAAAAAATGTCGGCAGGAAAGAGCCCCTAATCTGAAACACAGACCGAGGAGCAAAATAAAGGATGATGTGCCAAGACAGGGACTACTTTTCAAAGGTTCTGGAGAGTTTCTATTCACCCTCTGGTATCCAGCTCCTGATGCTGAGATAGGAAAGCACGTAGGTACCTCCAGTTATTACAACTATGCCAGTGCCATATGGGAGCTAAATGCTTACAACAGGCCAAGGAGTGTTTCTGAACCGGTCCCTCTTTCCTCCCGCAACATGTGGAGCAGACAGCGCACTTTTGCAAAGCAAAAGGTATTTGATATGCAAATCAAACATAAAGGTCTCAGAAACAGGATTAGAAGACTTACAAACTACCAACCCCCAAAACCACGTACAAACAACTTCAGAAATTAGCTGACAACATTCTGGCAGAGACAAGGCATTTTGCCTGATTCCTCAATTGGCAATAATTGCCATGTGTTTATGTATCTGTCTCCCATTGATAACACACTCTCGGACATCAAAGAAGTCCCTCTGTCTCAGCCTCCTTACTCATTTTTATCACATTTATATGCTGTAATTTTTTTCTGATAAAATAACCCACTATAAATCTTGAAAGACTTACCATGGTCTGCTTTATTGATCTGACTCCTAAGCTCCCAAGATCCAGAAGACAATGTTACCCCACTGTCTGCCAAGTTTCCTTCTTCCCCTCTTTGTGTTGTTTTTGCAGACTATTCAGTGCAAGCGATGCAGCACAGAAGGAGCAAACACAAAGCTAGCTCAGCACACCAGTCTGCAGAAGCTCTGCGGAAGTGGCCTTACCCTGCTGCAGAGCTGTGTGTGCAAGTGAGGCGCGAAGCCCCATGGCTGCACTGATATAAGTACAGGGGATGGCATTTCCAAAGCGCTGCTTCAAATTTGCTGTCTTGGTTGGGCTGCTGTAGAAATCAATAAGAGCCCAGTGCCTCAATCTACCATTGCAGTTTAAAACCACGAGGACTTAACTAAATTTGCATTTTCCAGCTGGCGATTCTTTCACAACCCAGAGCTTTGATCTTTCCTCAATGACCCGTTAATCTCATCAAGACCCAGAGCAACACTTCCTCACTGTGAAAGACAGAATAATATGCTGAGGATTCACCATCATCCGTACTCAAAATCTATTTGAACTGGATTTAATTACACCGTGCATCCAACTTAAGCAAGCTGGAGTCCCATCTTCAACATATCCTGGTGAGTCAGTACTGGAGTCAAGGTTTAATGCAGGTACAATTTCACACTGCTTGGCAAAAGAGAGTTTGCTCATTCCCACAACACCCAGCAGGTACGCTTACCGTGGGTTTGTTTATTTCTGATCACTTAATTTTTTGTATGCACTCATTTGCCTTTTTTACCTTCCTTATGACAGAGCAGCCCTCTTTGTCCTAACTCACCCAAACCTCAGCCCTGAATAAATACACCAGGTTCAGTTCCTAACACCTCTCCGTCAAACATAACTTCACTGTAGCCAGTAGATTTATGCAAGCTGAAGCCCGGTATTGACAGCACACATACAATGTAAGTTTGAGCCAACCTTAATTCCTTGCATACCTTGAACACTGCTAGCTAAAATAGAAACATGGGTGTGTATAGTGAAAACTCCATGATGCCGTGAAGGGTTTGCCAAACGCTCTGCAGGGGAGGCTGATTGCCCAGGATAAAACAGTCATTGCATCTACTTTAACTGCTGGGTTTTGAAAGGATCTGACTGAAATTTTGATATCTCTCTTGTGTGCTTTAGAGATAAAAAAAGGGAAAAAAAAAGAAATCAGGAAAAGAACATCTGAAGAACTGCTATCAGCAAGGAATCAATCTTCTGAACACTCACTGCCAAGCGCTGGCTTACTACCAAAACTGGTTTCATTGATACATCGTAGAAGGTGAAGTAAAATCAATATCTAGAAAGCCGATGGAAATACGTGTTTAGAAAAGGATGCTATTCCTAGGTGATTGGTCTACACAACCTAGAGAGAAAGCACCGCGGTGGAATGAGAAGAGCCAGTGGTATATACTTTTCATACTGCTGTAAATCAAAGACCTCTTTCAAGACAGACACTAGCCCATCTATCAGAAGACTGGAGACAGACTGCTCCTGCCAGCTACCCAGTCACTACAGTTCATCCTCTTGGCCACAGGATGGCAATGTTGATCCACATCAAGAAGCCAAAGTTCTCGTCGAGCAGAAGGAAGCGCTAGTCTCCAACGTAGCTGATGGAATAAAAACTGGGTCTCCTGGATCAACTTAAAATTCAAATTTCTTATATTTTCATTTCATGCGAGTTCGCCGATGTAAAAAAAAAAAAAACACCACCACAAAAAAACCCTGGTCCCTATTGCTCTGTATTTACCTAAGGGATACGACAGTGGTCGGATTGCAACTCTTGGCACATAATGATGTGATTACCCTTGTTATGAGAGGGCTGGATAATTTCAGTGGTGATTTTGTCAGAGTGGCAGTCTGTCCTTCTGGGAAGACTGAGCTTTTCCAGGAAGAGCTAAGGCCAGCCCAAGAAAAGAGGGGAATATTTCCTCCTTGTGATATGTGTCACTAGCTGAATGTAAATGTTCAGACAGGACCTCCTGAAACTTTTCTTCATTCTCAATTCCCAAACTGCAAACTCCATTTGCCACAAGAGCAGAGCTGCCCTGCAGTGCTAACAGGCAGGTCTGAAGGTTTCACTGGGGAAAGGCTCAAACAACACAAGAAAACTTCTTCAATGAGAAACACAGGCATAAAAGTTCTCCTAAAATGACGCTTGTTCCATATCCCTTTACAAGTATTTGCATCCAGCATAGCCTGTGTTGGGCCCTTGCAGTGCGCTTCAGGCTCTGCAGGACACACAGTGATGGCTGCTGCCCAAGTCAGCCCCAATTCTTCAGCCTAGCCCTCAAGGACAGACTCCACCAGCCTAGGAGCTGAAGGTGGGGGGCAGAATTTGCAAAGTCTAAATTTCCCCACTCAGTCCAAAGAGGATTTTCCAGACTGTCTCAGGAAACAGACAAAAAGAATAGCACTTCCAAGGAATACATCTCACTTAGGTTCTCAGGATCAGACCAAAGAACACCTCAGAGCCCAACTCAAGTGCTCAGAAGCATTGCGTGGGAAAACCCAATCCATCTCGGTTGACCTCAGGAGCTAAGAAGCCTAGCTGTTGCAAACTTCTTCCATTGGGTGCCCATGCAAAGCTTTATTGACTTAAAAGCAATGAGTCAAGCAGGAGAGCAAAGCAAGAGGGAGAGAAAGGATTGTTTGCTTACTTGCTTGCTTTTTTTAAATTATTAAATCAGCAATTCTTGCCACCACCTGGAAAAATAACCTCTCGGAAGTCATTCCCTGGTCTTTAAAACAAGCGAAGCAAACATCTATTAAAATTTTCAGAGTTCACTTGCAGATGTTGTGCCATTGCGGCCACAATGGCCTAAGGATACAAGCGAGGCAAGGACTGCATGAGGTTATGCATTTCATCCTCATTTGTAGACCAACTGGTATAGCTGGAAATAACCAGCAAGGTCTGGGGTATGCAAGACTTTCTCTGTCCATATGCATTGTACTCGAATCCTGGGCTGATACCGTAGTACTGTAGTAGAGAGGTATTTTATTAAAATATTTATTACTTCCTGCTTTCTTGAAACCTAATACCTATATATTACTCTCACAGCCGCATGAAGATTTCCCATACATCAACGAGCAAATAACAGCAAAGATGTCTCCAGCGTCCGATGGCAGCCAGCCTGGCACACCTCCTGCCCCTCAGTGCCTGGAGAGGAGCACCAGAACAAGGGGGCTCATTTTAAAGCTGCGGGAGAGCGCCTGCAGGCTGGGAGAGCTGGTTTGCTTGTGGACTTCTAAATCCCAGTGCTTTGTGCGGTCTCATTTTTCTTCAAGCTTTTTTCTTTTTCCCCCCTAAGCTTTGAGGTTGGCTAAACTGCTGTTTAGCTGAGGGCCTTTCTAAAATGTTCTTTGTTAAGTAGAAGCTAAAACCGAAGTGACTCACTGGGAGATCTTTCCCT
>NW_009260264.1:1911381-1911815 GCF_000687185.1 Egretta garzetta | reverse complement strand
AGACCGACGGCCGGAGCCGCTGCGGATGGAAAGCAGCCCGGGACACGGAGCAAAGTTAGCAGAGATGGCAATTCCCAGCCACTCCGCTGTTTGTCTGGGAAACAATAGGGAAGGCTTTGCCAAGCTGGAGCGGGTCTTTTTTGTTGTTGTTTTTTAATGCGAGGTAGCCAGGAAAAAGAAATGCGGGGTAGAGGAGAGGGAGAGGGGCAAGCGTGAAGCCGTGTTTCCCTCCGGGGGTGCCTAATTCTGCTGGCGCTGCGACCCGGGGCTTCTTCTCCAGCCCTCTCCGTCGGGCGAAGCACGGACCCCGAGGGCGCGGGGTCCGGAGGGGGGACGGGAGCCTCGGCGCGGGGGGCTGAGGTTGTGCCCCCGCCGGGAGCTGTGGGGCCAAGGGAGAGCGAGGAGCCCCCAGCCCTGGGGACGGGCCCGTCGGG
>NW_009260264.1:1909084-1910969 GCF_000687185.1 Egretta garzetta | reverse complement strand
AAAAAGCTGTCCAAGTCCTGTTCTCTGGAACGGCTCCTGGGCTGAGGGATCCGCGTCCAAAAATGTTGAGCAATGCCGCGGACAGCCAAAAAGCCATTTCCTACTTGCTCTCAGGACTTTTCCAGGGGACTCCAGCCTGGCAGAGGCTGGCAAGTTTGCAGCCTCCGCGCTTGACAAAATCCAAACGGTGGCCGCGAAGACTTTGCCCTCCCCCGGGGTAAGAGGCGGTGGGCTCCAACAGTCCGGCGGGGCGTGCGGCAGGGCTGCCTGAAATGCAAAATGGGCACAGAGATAGGACTTGCACATGCAGCTAGAGGCTATCCATAGCATGCTAATGAACCCAAAATCTGGATTTGGGAAGCAAATATTCAAATATAAAAAGGTACTAAAAACATTTGCTTGGTGGGGAAGCATGAGTTATTAGCCAATCACCAAAAGTAATTCAGAGCTGGCTGACTTCAATGGCTTACACACATATTTCCCTTTCATTTTGCTATAATTGGCATTGTCTCATTTTGGCATGGTTTATCAGAAAGCAGGGCCATAACAAATACATGTGTTTAAAATAAGCAACATCCCCTTTCCCCAGAGACTCCATTTCTCCAGTAGGCGTCTGGGTACCAAGATGGTGGAGTAGATATTGCGCAGATGGAAGGTTTCTCCAGCCTTTTTCAAACCAGGGCCTGTGACACTCATGCTATGCCAGTCCTCCGAGGAGGTGTCAACAGTTCAAGCCACTAAACTGGCCTTAAAAACTCAAATAAACTGATGTTACAGAGAGTTTAGAGGCAAGCTGAGCTCATTTTGCTTAGCACAGCCACCTAAGGGAAGAAATAATTCTCACCATGAACAAAGAACAAGATGTATTTGAAATTTAATTTGGCACTCCTCAGTATTCCCTGCTGGCAACCTCTTGTTCAAAAGCAACATCATAATTGTAATTGGTGTGGAAAACAGGAGAGGAATCCTGAACACGCAGACTTTTAAGTATCCATCTTTATTATCATGCTAGAAGCCAGATGAGAAAATTTAATAGTTTTGTTTAAGTAAAGTTCATGTCGAGATTGCAAGAGACCTGGCATTCAGATTTCTGAAAGAGCTGTCATTAGCACCAGTTTGGTTTACTTCAAAAGAAAGTACCGTTTCCTGTCATGAAGAAAGGACCACCAGTGAACTCGAGCAGCCTGGAGCCAGAGTGCACACAAGTCCTGTGTGAGTTTGGGTTTGGTTTTCCCTTTCTTCCGCTACATGTTTCCACTTAGAGCCTCACTGCAGGGGGAGAAAATGAAATAAATAAATAAATAAATAAAAATTTTAAAAAACCCACCCAGCCCAAAAAACTTCCATGAAAACTCCGAGCGCTCCCAATTTCATGCATGAGCCTTCCCTCCTCAGACCCTCCAGGAGGGTGGCTCGGGCGCCGGGCTTGGTGTCCACGGTCGCAGTGGGAGTTTGCGGATGGGAGTTTGATCTGGAAACGAATTTGCGGCTTCCTCGCGTCCTCTGTACGGCACCGAGCTTGGGTTTGGGCTTAGAGAGCCGGACCGGCGGCCGGGAGCCAGCCGGGAGCGGGAGGCGCTCGGAGAGAGGGGGAGAGCCGAATCGCTAACGTTGATGAATGAAGGAGGCAACGAAAGGTAACCTTCGCCAGGAGCCAGCCCCCCCAGACCCCGCCGCCCCGACGGGACCGGGAAAGCTCCGCTCCCCTTCTTTGCCTTCGCTGTGCCCGGCGCAAACCAACCCCGGTAATAACCATGCCGGGGGCACGGCGAGGGCCGGAGGTGCCTGCGGAGGCGAGGGCAGCGCACCTCCGAGCCCGGCCTGTCTGAACACGCTCCAGGCGGAGCTTTGATCCCCACCGGGGAGCCAGCACCGGGTATCTCTG
>NW_009260264.1:1908133-1908446 GCF_000687185.1 Egretta garzetta | reverse complement strand
TGGGGTGCCCCTGGGGGGGCTGGCGGGGTCCCCGGCCGTGCTGCCGGTCCCTTGCACGCCCTCCACCAGTGCATCCTCGGCTCGGGTGAGTGCACAACCCCGCTATTGCTTCCACATGTTCCTCCAGGAAATCATCGGAGTCAGATCTGTGAGCAGCCCCTGGTCGGAATGCTAACAGGATACCGTAATGCTTGTGAATAAACAACAGGCTCCCAGTTGAGCCAAAAGCATGGCAAAAAGAAAAAAAAAAATAAAGAAAAAAAGAAAAAAAAAACGACCTAGGGGAAAAAAAAAAAAAAAGCAACCCTCACCC
>NW_009260264.1:1907390-1907688 GCF_000687185.1 Egretta garzetta | reverse complement strand
CCGTGATTTACCGGCGCGAACGCATCCTGTTTAACGTGCGGGGTGGTGGAGGTGATTCCTGGCGAAGTACCGCCGGGACGGGACGGGACGCCCGAGTAACTCTGGCAAAAAGAAAAGAGCGAAAGGAAGTGGAGGAGGCGCCTTTTGGTTGCAATTACCTGCCTCATTTGAATAATGCCTTTGTCACGATCGTTACCGAGCGGTCGTTAACGGCTTCCACGTGGGATCTCGCAAGACCCAGCGAAAAACAAAAACCTGCAAATTCGGGGGCTGGCCAAGCTGCCTGCCAGGCCAGCCT
>NW_009260264.1:1906258-1907237 GCF_000687185.1 Egretta garzetta | reverse complement strand
GCAAGCCCCGCCGTGGGGCCGCTGAGCCTTTTGTCTGGGTGGGAAGGCAGGGCTGGGGTTGATTAGCGTTACCCACGTTGCAGCAATGTGCGGGGGCCAGCCGTGGCCCGCTCACCCTTTTTACCTTTTGGAGCAGGAACTCCGGCGTGGCGAAGAGCAGCTCCAGCCTGGAGCAGACCCCCTCAACACCCCCGAGAGAGGGAGAAAAGCGGAGCGGCCGCTCGTCGCTTGCCGCTATAAATCTGTGCTTGCATCTATCGCGGAGGGAGGAGAACCCAGCGGTGAGGGCTTCCTGAGACAGAAGGGGAGCAAGCCAGGGGACGGCCAAGCCCCCCCCAGGCCCCCGGGGGATCTGCGCGGCCCGCAGGAGGGCCTCGTCTGCATTTACAGTCCTACCCGTCGGGTTTTTTCTTTCCCCTCTTTCCACAGCACCGGATTCCCTCATTTTGTTTGTTCAACAGGATTTGATTCTGAATAGCAGGGATCCCGTGTCACCGGGAGAGCAGGGAGCCGGACAAAAGAAATGAGCGCTGCCCAGCCTGCCCTCCCCAGTCCTTATTTTGGCTCCCCCGACTGAGGGCTAAGGTAGCTCCCCGTGCCCGGCGTTTTCCCGCCCAGGCCGCTGCCGCCACGACGTCGAGCTGTCCTGCTTTCATTGTCGCATTTGACTCTTGACGTTAAAAGATGCGGAAACAGCCGTGGAAGCATTATTCCTGGAAAAATAGGCTTTGTTTTTCTTTCTGCTCCAGCCTCAACTTTTTGACTGGGGCAGGGTAAACAGGCCGCTCTGGTCCAGAAGCGGGCCACCCAATTTGCTGCAAGTAATGAGCCCTTTCCTGCGGCTCTCTCCCAGGGGTGAGCCGGGCAGCGCTTCGCTGGCTGAGGCTAATAGGCAGCCTAATGGGTGCCTCATGTGGGGACCGAGGGGTCTCCTGCAGCGCAGGGGCGGGGGGGGAGGTGGCTCCCCGGCCCGGGGCCC
>NW_009260264.1:1879493-1905149 GCF_000687185.1 Egretta garzetta | reverse complement strand
GCCCTCCCACCCCCGAGACGCCGAGGGCTGCATCCCCGCAGGTCCATCCCTTCACAGCCCCGGGGCTGCCGCGGGCCAGGCTCCGCAGCTCGGGGGACGTGGCGTGCTGCAAGTAAAGCAGAGAGCGCAATTCCTCCCCGCACCACGGATGAGAAGTTTCCCCTCTGAAATCAAAGGACCTCCTCTGCTGATTCAGCCAAGGTTTGATTTCGGTTCGTAACACCCGAGACCATTGTCTCTGCCTTTGTTCTTTCGGGCTGCAGCGACTGATGGATTACAGCAGGACAAAACCGCAGCCGGACCAGGGTGCTTTGGTTCTGTGTCTATTTACTACCAGTACCAGCTTTGCCCCCTCGGGCTGCTGTCCTCGGGGACCCAGCCCTGAGATCTGCACGGGGGAGCTGGCTGGCGCGGAGGCCACTTTGGATGTAGTGGTTACCACCACCTTTGACAGGACGGGCATAGGCCAGCCCTGGCCTGTGTCAGCGTCAGACCCTGCACGTGCCTGGGCTGACCATGTCCACCTTCCATCCCTCCCATGGGCACAGGAAAGCCAAGGTAGGCCGAGCATTGCGAGGGGCCAAGCCCAGGAGAGACCCAACATGCCTGTTTACTGACTGCCCTGAATGGCCCATGCTGCAGGCACGGGATGTAATTTTTCTGCTTCATCCCACAGCAGGTTTTCTTCTGGTGCTTAGTGATTAACAATACATCCCTTTGGGATGAGTTGCTGTAGAATAACTGGACCTATGGGCAAGGTTTCTGAATTGTAATTGGATTTCTAAAAGGATCCCTCTCTTTCCCGGATGTTTCATGCTTCAAAATACCATGACAAACAAAACACTGTCCTTCTGTTTCTGCAGCATGGAGAGATTCCAAGCACGGGTCTCACTGATCCCAAGGATAAAGAGGAGGGAAGGCCATCGATGCCTTCTAAGAGCCTGCAGAATTGGGGGTTGTGTGGAGACAGTGGAGGTTATGAGTGTCACCCAGTACTTTCCAAAACAGGTCAACCCCTAATCCACCATTAGGAATCTCAAGACTCAGCATCCGTGTTGATACAGTCAGCAAAAAACAAAAAACTCCAGACCTGGAAATTAATTTGGTCATTTCTCTTAGTCATTGAATTCAGTCATTCATTTTACATTTACTGACCAAGATAGTGCTGGAGGTGTGTTAGCAGGAGGCATGAACCACGTTGTCGTTCTTCTTGCAGTGCTGTGTGCTTCCCGTGCTCAAACACCCATTTGAGGTTAGTCCCATAACCCTAATCCGTGATGGAAGAAATCGAGCAGGCGCCAATCTCACCTCAAGCCATCCCAAGAGGTACCAGTGACCAAAGCCCACGCATTCACTTTTCTTTCTTTGGCTGGGGGACAGGAGGGACTGACACACTGAAAAGTCAGGGGAAAACTGTTCCTTTCTTTTCTGTCACTTCTAGAAAAGTCTGTTTGGGCTTTTCCTTTTGTCTGAGGTGACCAGGTCTCAGTCTGTCCCTCATCTAATTCTGCAGGGAGCACTTTCTGCTTCAGTTACACGTTTGCTTGCCCACCCATTGCTGACAGTCCTTCAGAGCACTGGGTTATATGTACTTCACTTAAGCAATGTGGTTGCAGAGGGAGAAATGAGAAAGTGAGATGAGCAGAAAACACAGGGCTAGGTCCCTTCCCTGAAGCCACGGATGTGAAGCTGCAGCTTGGGCTTCGCTCAGGCAGGGCAGCTCTGATGTGGCTCAAGAACAGGGGGTATGGGACCAAGAGTTTGATCCTTGGTCTGCTAGCTGTTTTAGTTAGATATGCCAGTTTTTAACCTAAATTATCTTTTGAGAAAGTGTCTAATGTGGAAACTGGGCCAGATTCTGCGTTGTGTAAATCTGGTGTAACTCTAACTTCAAGGGAAATATTCCAGATTGAATCTGGTATAATTAAGATTAAAAATTGGCTCTGGAAGTCTTTTCTTTGGCAATAAAGCTAGAGAAGCACTGTGAAGAAAAATAATTCAAACCAGAACATTGTTTCAGTGCTCTTTTAAATAACATATGCTATAGGAGCTTTGAAGGCATTTGTTCTCTGTGGCAGCAGTATTTTAAAACTTTCACTTTGGTTTCACTAACCAAGTTAACCCTTGATAACCAGCTGTGTTTAAAATACGTTACGTACATAAATTTATCATTTTGCAGGACATTGTCCAAATAACAACAACGAAAAAATACTCTATTAAAATGATATGATTGCTGGTGTGGTGGTAGCAAGCTTCCTCTTTGCTGGTGAACATTTCACTGTTCTAACCACAACACAGGCGTTGCAATGAATCTAAATTTATACCTCACTTGTCAACAGGTTTTTTCCATGGTGGAAACCTTGTTATCTGGCTAAACTTGACACAGTGAGAAGGAGCAATTTTCAGAAGGTAGTTGCTTAGTATCCCTGGGAAGCAAGCTCTGAAGGGAGTCCCTAAAGGAACACTGAAATACTGAAGACTCATAAATTACGAGGCATTTTTCTAGCTCCCATGAATCAGAAGACAAGATGTCCTTTAATAGTTTCTGTGTCCGATATCACTTCATTTGTTAGGCCCCTGTCTCTAATAGAAACTATTTCACTATAATTTGATTGCTGTTGGTGAGAAGATGCTGGCCAGTTTTTTCCAGGCCTGGCACTCAGCCCCAGTGAAATCACAAGGAGGTTTGTTCATTCTCTTGAGCGGTCCCAGACTTTCACCACAGGTAAATCAGATCTTTCTTTAGGGTGTGTAGGAAAAGGGGGGAGGGGGGGGGGGAAGAATCAGATGTCTTTGATTCCTCTTGGTATGAAGAATACGGACTTGGAAAATGTGTTCTGCTCTTCTTAAGTGAAGTTGGGATATCAAGCCTTGCCCCCCTTCTTTTTGCTAGAGGACTCCTTGCAGAATCAGTGAACAAAGACATCACGGTTAAGCTGACTCTTTCAGGGAGCAATCTTTTAAGCCACTTGCTGAGCAGGTTTGTGGACCTAGGGAGCAGTGAGACACAGGTCGTGGCCCAGCCTCCTGCTGCGATGAGCTTATCCACCATCCTTCCTTGAGCTTATCCACCATCCTTCCTGCACCCCACGCCGGTGCCTTGGGGAGGTGCAGGAAGGAAATGCGGGAGAGCCCAGATAGCAGCTCTGAAAGGACCTGTACTGCAAGAGCCACGAAAATGAGGCCCATTCTGGGTTTACCCATTTGAGGTTTCTTTCAGAGAAAGGGAATTGTGGGATAATCCCTCACCTTCCTGGCCCCTTTTCCCATCCACGTTTTGCTTCCTTTGTCCCACATTAACAGGCTAAGTGCTGAAGGAATAGCAATAAGGATTGGAAAAATGCCAAAATCAGAATGGTGCTCTTTGCTGGCACTCTTTGTCCATCAGTTGAGGATGCTGCAAAGAAGGTATAGAGCAGGAACAGGTCACTTCATCCCTATTTTCTATTTTCACAGTCAAAGGGAGTAGAAACATGCTGTCCTCATTGTCAAGAGAATACAGAATTTCCTTTCCCCTCTTGCTTTGTGATGGGAGAAAACATTTGTAGAGCCAAAGTAAATCCAAATACATTCTTTCAATTCCTATCCATCACTGAACTTACATTTTCTCTTCTTAGTTATTTTTCTCCCAATGTGCCTTGTACTACTATAAGAAAAAGGTATTATTTAAATCCATGCCTCTACGAAACTTTGCTGGGAACTTCTCATTAAGAAAGCTAAAGGCAGAGTCTCTGGTGGTCTGAATGAATCTATGAAGCCTGCTCCGATTATCTTTTTCCAAAACATAGGGGGATTTAGTCAACTTGACAAGATGAAGGGTTTGAGGAAATGCTTTACTCCAGAAACATTAGCAGCTGTACAGCTGGGGGCTGATCAAAACAGTGCTCGGAAGCATAACTGTAGCCTCTGCCGTTAACGGGGAAGTTGGAGGCACGCAGTCCTGCCTATGGGAGACTAAAATATATAGGTAGTCAGACAGTTTGAGTGGACAGAAGCCATTGTAAATATCTGAAGAGTCGAGTGCTTTTTTTTTCTGGGAGACAAATGGTCCCCCAGCCCACTTAGCACCTGCCAGTGCCTCTCCGCTGCCCTTTGCCCTGTGGGGCTGCTTGTTCTGACGGCTTCTGAAGCTCTCCCGGCTTCAAATTCCTTCTCCGTATGTTGGCCTTTTTCATTGCTGCCTATCCCAATATTGACTTAGGAAAAAAAGAGAGTTAAAAATAGCTAGCTCCTGTACTGTCTACAGACCCTCTGCCTCAATTTGCTTTAGGCCTGTGAATCACAAACATTGGTTTAAACCGTCATTAGCATCTGAATGGAGATAAGGGGGACAAGAGGAGCTAGGGTAGGCAGTCACCTTGTGTAAGTGTCACCCCTCAATTATTTTGAAGAGCAGGAGAGAAGCAGGATCACAGTGGAGGATGTTTGCATCCCATTTCAGCAGTGGGGATTATTTGGAATTAAGGATGTAACAAATTTGCTTTCAAAAAACCATGTTGGATCTCTCAAAGGGTCCACTGGAGTCTGAGTGAAGCCTGCTGTCATCCACGGGTAGCTTCGTTTCCTCCCTTCTCCTCACTGCCATCTTTGCTTCTAAACTGCTCTGCCTGCCCAAACTTGGGATAAGCAAGTGTGAAGTCCCAGGTCACTGGGGTAGGCAGTGCAAAGGGGGCCGTGTGTGGCACAGAGGGGGGTCCTACTGTGGTGGCTGGCACAGTTTTACAAAGGTCAGTAAACCTGGGCTCCATCAGACCACCAGAGAGAGTGGGTTTCCCAGCTGGAATCACTCAAACATGTGATCCTGCCCTGAAAAACACCCTCACTCTAGTCTCCAGGAATGAGTCTCTGCCATGGTTAGTAAAAGTGTCCCAGAATAACTCAGCGTCACAGCGTTACACAAGAAGAGAGCCAGACTCTGAGAGAGACGCATTCAATTTGGGATTAAAACCAACTGCTGGCTTCCCACCCAGAAGCAAAAATAAAACGAGCGGCGGCTGTAAGCACAGGGACCACGGGCTCCCTCCGCCCAGCTCCACGGATTCGACAGCTCTGCAACTCCTGTGGCATCTCCAGAAGCTGCAGCAGAAAGAAAGCACCACAAAAGCCAAAGCCAAAGTAGGCTGTGGTGAGGTGTCCTTCAGGGAGAAAAGTTTTCAGATCTCTACAGAGGTTAAAATGTGCCAGGAGTGACTGTTCTGGCCCTGTTTGGATTCTGAGAGCAGGTGGTGAATCCAAAAAGTCCTGGCACTGTGGTTTTCTTTGGTGTCATAGTTTAACCCCAGTCGGCAACTAAGCACTACCCAGCTGCTCTCTCACCCTCCCCATGGTGGGATGGGGGAGAGAATCAGAAGGGCAAAAGTAAGAAAAATTGTGGGTTGAAATAAGAACAGTTTAATAATTGAAATAAAATAAAATAATAATAATAAATTGTAATGAAAAGGAAAACAATGAGAGAGAGAGAGGGGATCAAAACCCAGTAAAAACACGTGATGCAACTGCTCACCACCCACCAACTGACGCCCAGCCCATTCCCGAGCTGCAATCGCTGCTCCCCAGCCAACTGCCCCCAGTTTATATGCTAAGCATGACATCATACAGTATGGGAGATCCCTTTGGCCAGCTGGGGTGAGCTGTCCTGGCCATGACCCGTCCCAGCTTCTTGTACACCTGGCAGAGCAGGGGAAGCTGGAAAGTCCTTGACTGGTGTAAGCACTACTTAGCAACAACTAAAGCATCAGTTATGTTATCAACATTATTCTGGCACTAAATCCAAAACACAGCACTACACCAGCTACCGGGCAGAAAATTTACTCTATCCCAGCTGAAACCAGGACATGTGCTAAGGAGTCAGCACTGAGAAGTCTGATGTCATCCTCATGTCAGAGCTTGAATGTGACATACTGATATGGCAACACAATGACTAACCCATGTGGACTCGGGTCTCTACCAGTTGCTGGGGAGGCCTGAGGAGTAGTCCCACCAGACAGGCAGTGAGCCTGCAGGGGTGGCCAGAGGGGCAGGACAGGAGCAGGCTCAAGGACATGCTTGCTGTCATGCCCTGGCAGCAACCCAGCAGTCCTGGAGGCAGAACACAGATGGAAGGCGTGCAGCCACCAACCACATCGGCCATGGGCTACTTGGGAGGCCACACTTTTCTCATCATGTCTTTGTGGCTTTGGAGCCCGGAAAAGAGCATCCCTGTGCCTCCAGCCCTGGAGCATCAGGAGACTTTAGCTCTGGGAACTACAGGAAGGAGGGAGGAAGGAAGAGGGCCTGTACAGAAGCTCTAAAATAGCCAAGAAGCAGTTTTATATTTATGCTTTGTTTCATTCTTCAAGTTAACAGTGGAGGCAGAGCTGAGGCAGGGTAAGTTTGGGTGGTGTTACACACGTATGATCCCTCCACAGCAGGCTGCAATGCCACTGTTCCACACCTTTTGCAGGAAGCAGGATTGAGCTTCCTCTGCATGGTTAAGGGAAATGGGAGCACGAATGATAAAATTCACCTCACTCCCATGTTCATTGCCACCTGAAGCTTTGCCCACTCTCAACACCTGGTGGAGTGCCCCTCATGCCAGAGGTGTCCCGCGGCCCGACAGGCATCTCCAAAGCCAAGCTCTGTTGGAAAGATCTGGACACATTCTGTGGTCTCCTGAATCCTGAATCAGACCTGGAACCTGAACCAGACCACAGTGCAAGAAATGCCGCATGCAGAGGCGGAGATTGCGTCCTCCTGGTCTTTATGGTGATGGTGACAGGTCTCCAGGCTTATTGAAATGCACTGATGCCAGTCCTTAAATTCTCCATTTGGATGGGGAGCATTTTTGCTGATGATTAGGGCAGACATAGTGATTAGGTCCACATTAGGAACATGAGTTTGTCCGAGGCAGGGAAAATTCAGGGTAGAAGGAACAGCTAAGCCTGTGGAGAAAGCATAGGCAGAGGCTTGTGTCCCCTTGCTGGGACTTAAGTTAATTACTTAACTTAGCACACACTTAGCAATTCCCTAAAGCAGCTATGAGGCTACAAAGGTGCAAGTTTAGACTGCCTGCCATTTCTGTTCATATTAGCTTGGAAACCTTTGGGCCCATGTATATCACACATGAAATACTCATCGGAGTTACAGTCCAGGAGACTGGGTTTGACCAAGTAAATGAGATGTATCAGCTCATGTCCAGTGCCAGTTGTACCGGAAAAAAAGACCAGTCACTTTGCAGATGCAGTGACTTCACTGGTGTAATTGAGGAATAACTGTTGAAACCCACAAAGTTACAGCAAGCAAAGAACCGGACCAAGAGGATGAGCCTGGTTTCCTTGAAGTCACACTGATCACCCGTGACGTTTTACACTTTTGGAAAACTGAAATGGTAAAACAGAAAATCTGTGACGACAAATTTACACGTAACAATCTGTATCTACAGGGGCCTGATAGATGTCTCTCAGAAAAATCAGTGTCCTAAAGTTGGGGTTCTAAGAAAAGTTGCTAGTGTTTTCGATTCACTCATTTGATCTATGTTAAGAATACCACCAAAAGGACTTTGTTTTGGAAACACAAAAAAAAAAAAACAGAGCCAACTTTCCACTTCCATCATCTCCTATTCAGAAGGAATGTGCAGAAGACCTTGATATGATATGAATTAAAAGGATTCTGTCTTTGCCAGCCCTAAATTCCAGGAAGTGAAACACAGCATCCTCATCTGCTCTCGCAGGGAACATTTGTTTTTACTCCAGCCTAAATACCAGACTGTTTCCTAAATCTCAAGAAGTTGACTGTTTGCTTAGATTCCTCAACCTCTCACAACAGAGCAGCAGGCTCTAAGCAAGCATTTCAAGCGCTCTTGCACGCCGTCCAAAATTGGTTCCTGCCCCTAGGGATTTAGAGGCGCCTCTGGAAGAAACACAATGGGATTCCACTGCGTGCAGAGCTGGTGGGACAGAGCTGGTGGGACAGAGCTGGTGGGACGCACAGGCTGCCCAGAGACCCCTCGGTAGCAACGTGCAGAGTGATGGGGCTTGGGAGATCCTTTGCTATCTGAAGCCAGGCTCACATGCCAGCTCACAACCCTGCAGGGGAGTAGATTTCATAAAGTAGATTCAGAGCTTCATGAAATCCTTCCATAGCCCTGCAAGGGCTGCTTTCAGTTATTGCTTCTTTCATTCCTCTCCATGGGGCCTTCCATTATTCTACTTTCTGTGCATAGGCAGTGGGCATCCTACCTGTCTAGCACATGTACTCCCAAAAATGTGAAGAAATTCTCCGCCCCTGTCTTCTGAACTGGCAGATATTTCCGAGCTGGCCCCTCACTCCCTGCAGAGCACTGGGCTGATGCTCTCCGAGCATGGAGTGCATCACGCTAGCAACATCTGACACTCTTCAGAGAGGTTATACACTGCATCTGGTGGAGACGCTGGATTTGCTGCTATCGTGTAGAGGAAGGATGCAGATAAAGAGGCTCCTGCATTCACCAGACAGCTGTTATAATGTAGCAGTCCTGATCCTGGGGACAATCAGGTCAATAAAAAACTTAAATTTGTTGGGATGCCTATGCACCCTGCCTACTTCCCTCCCCTCTCACCAAATTCTGCACAGGAGTGGTGCAGCAGAACAAATGGTCAAGCATGCTGAAGTGTGGGGGTTTTCTCCTGGTTTAAGAGTGTAAGATAATAAAAAAAAAAGTCACGAAAAATCTGTAACGGACTAAATATTTTACTAAGTATTTTCTGAAGTTGCTGAGGGATTTAAGCAGTGAGCAACATTACTCAGAGGTAGTATAGTAGTACTTTTTAATCTTGAAAAATAATTAATTAGACACAGTAGTATATTTTGGCAAGCGTTGCTTTTTCTCAAACACTAAAAAAAAATTATGATTGTACTAACTACGTAAGAATTAAGGGACTCTGTAAGCATTTGGTCAAAACCCATACCTCTGTATATCATGTATAAAAAGTCTTTCTGCTTGGCCATACTACTTGGGGCCTGGGTTAAGATCACTATAATGTGAATG
This sequence comes from Egretta garzetta, assembly GCF_000687185.1. Taxonomy (NCBI): domain Eukaryota; kingdom Metazoa; phylum Chordata; class Aves; order Pelecaniformes; family Ardeidae; genus Egretta; species Egretta garzetta. Next base: position 1,896,145 of record NW_009260264.1, on the reverse strand, counting down.
TAAAGAAACTTCACAACATGCTGTACACATGTATAGATCACCTCGTGTCAGAGGTCCTCTTTCAGCATCACTATGGAAGAAATTTGGGACAGTGAATATAGCTCAGTAGGGCAGCTTCTATCCAAAATCCCTCTGCATCTAACAGTGCAAAAACCCTGCTCCAAATGGGCTTCTGGCAGCTGCTAACATAAATGAAGAGCTTCAACTAGGCAAAACAGGTCACTGCTTTTTGCTGGAAATTTTTAACGGATGCTTGTGGGAGTTTTTTTTATTTTCTCCAAGAAATCTTTTTTGACAAAATTAAGAAGGTCCTAATCCTAAAATAGAAAAATCCATTTAAAACACTGTCAGGTTCTCATCTTCCACATTTCTTTGGGTTTACTTTTTTCTCCTTTTTTCCCTGGAGCATACAAGAAAAGAAGGGGGGAAAAGGAGAGAAGAATGACAAACGTCCCTGCTGCATGGCGACTCTCCCCAGCTCGAGAGCTGACACCAAACACCCAGGTTATCACAACTCTGTGCTCTGGTTGGGCTTGTTTACTACTTTATGCAACGATGCAGTCGTGCTGGCTCACTTTCAAGCCGTTGCAACAGCCACAGCCTGAGATTTTTCCTCTGTCTGCCTGTTTGCAGACTGAAGCATGTTCCCATGTACTGGACCGGGGACAGAGAAGAAACTGGGTCAAGAGAAAGACAGGTCGATGCTTGCTCCTTTGTGGCAAAACCAGCGCTGAAGCATTGAGCTGTGCTGGTGGCGCAGGCGGAGCAGATGCTTGCTGCAGTTCTGGACTGAGTCAGGAGATACACGCCCAAGAAAGAAGGAGATTGTGATGGGTTTGGTCAATCATGAGGTTTCACAAGGCCAGGCGCAAGGTCCTGCATCTGGGTCAGAGCAACCCCTGGTATCAATACAGTCTGGGGGATGAAGGGATTGAGAGCAGCCCTGTGGAAAAGGACTCACAGGTACTGATGGACGAGAAGCTGGACATGAGCCGTCAATGTGTGCTGGCAGCCCAGAAGGCCAACCGTATCCTGGGCTGCATCAAAAGAAGTCTACTCTGCTCTGGTGAGACCTCACCTGGAGTACTGCATCCAGCTTGGGAGCCCTCAGCACTGCAAACACATGGAACTGTTGGAGCAGGTCCAGAGGAGGGCCACAATAATGGAGTCCCTGTCCTATGAGGACAGGCTGAGAGAGTTGGGCTTGTTCAGTTGGGTTGCGGGGAGACCTGATTGCAGCCTTTCAGTACCTAAAGGGGGCCTATAGGAAAGATGGGGAAAATCTTTTTAGCAGGATCAGCTGTGACAGGACAAGAGGTAATGGTTTTAAACTAAACCAGGGTAGGTTTAGACTAGACATAAGGAAGAAATTCTTTACAATGAGGGTGGGGAAACACTGGAATGCGTTGCCCAGGGAGGTAGTGGAAACATTCAAGGCCAGGTTGGACGTGGCTCTGAGCAACCTGATTCAGTTAAAGATGTCCCTGCTCGCTGCAGGGGGGTTGGACTGGATGGCCTCTAAAGGTCCCTTCCAACCCAAACCATTCTATGATTCTATAATTCTATGAATTTAGGGATCCAAGAATTCTCTAAACAATTCTGAGAACAGAGAGATGTGAAAAACAGGGACAGGACCATAGAAATGCACATAGCACCCTTCCAGCTCCTTCTCCCTCTGCCCCCAGTACTGTCTGGTTAGAGCTGATCTGGCTGGGTATGGGTTCAACAGGCAGAATGACTGTAATCCGAAGTGTTCCCATGGTACATCAAAAGACAAGAGAGTTTGAAAAAATGCATGGTTTTATGAAAATATTGAGAAATGTATGGTATCCTGCCTCAAGAAAATGAGATGCGCAGTATTTTCAGTAAAGCAGATAACATTCATACATGAAAAACTTAGGGGAATGTGACTACACGTTATATTTATGCTGATTTTTAGACTGATTTTTACTTTATTTGACAACTGCTTTGAACAGAAAATAGCAATTCAGAAAGATTTTTCATTTCCTATACTCATATCAAAAGGATTTTGAGATGCAAAGGTCACTCATTTTGCTAAAGGGTGTGGTGGCGTAGATCAAAAAATTATATCATGGCATTAAGTCTGCTTCATTACAAACTTTGATCATTATCAGGTTGTTACGATCCCTACTGGAGAAAAACTTTGAAAAAATCAAGTCCCGATAGCACAGTTTTGAAACGCTATCTCTAGGATTTCTTTTGAAATGCCTTTGAAATATTTCCGCCACATTATTTGTTCTTACTAGATTGTTTTCTTAATCTTTGAGTTTTATATTTTCACAAGGGTCTTTTTAGAAAAAAAATATCTGAATAGCTCCCTCATAAAAGAGAAAAATATTTCAAGTTTGTTTAGTATATTATATATTGCTTGCCACTTTGATAATTACCTCTTTTGCAGGCACGGGCGTAATTTCAATTTGGCAGTGTCACTTTGATTTTAAGAACGCTGTTTTGTTAACATGACCTGACAGTTTTCCATAAACGAGCAAAGTTGTGCAATGCTTCTCCTGTGTTTTCATCCCTTAGCACAGATGGTTTTTTTCTCGGAAGGGGAGAGCATTGCAGCATTTCTGGGGCGAGGTAGATAACTTTACAAGACATGTCTCCTAGAGAAAGGTTACCATAATCTGTTATTTCCTCCTCTAACTAATCTAGGAACTGTCAAAAGCAGCTTGATTTACTGTATAGAATAAATGATGGAAAAATAAAACATAGGGAAACATATGAGTAAGCTACATACAGAAGCAATTTGTTATTGTACTTTTCTATGCACTTATATGTGCAAGCATACTTTTTTCCCAGCAACTTTCTTATTTTCTCTACATTTCCTTGTCACACTTGGGTTTGTTTCCAACAAATGTGTTCGCTTTTAGTATTTTGAAATTTATTTTGTATTGCAGTAAGTACCAGCCAAGATCAGGGCTCTGCCGTGACGGATGCTTTGTACACACACACATACATATATATGGGTACATATAAATACATACACAGCCTGTCCCAGAGCCTGCAGTCACATTGAGTGTGACAGACCAAGCCAGTGGCTGTGTGGCAGTCCTTGTCCCCAGCTCCTGTCGGTCAGAGGGGCAGTCAGCAGAGCTCAGCTCTGGCTCAGCCGCCATGCGGAGGTGAAGCTGCTCTGGTCCTGGTTTTGGCCAAGACAGAGGAGCTATCGAGCAGTGAATGGCACCGAACCACAAGCACCGAGGGGCTCAGCACACGAAGTGATGCTGGTTCTGCACCAAGGAATGCTTCAAACAGACATGCCGGGTTTCACAAGGGGAGATTTCAGTTAAACGAGAAGCTTCTCAAAGTGTTCAGAAGAAATCAGAAAAGGCAAAATCCAGGATTTCTGGCCAAGATAAGACTGTAAGAGCAGCTGTACCGAGTCAGACCACAGGCCCATCTTGTCTCTGACCATGGCCAGTAGTGAGCAACACAGAAATAGAGGCGAATGCATAATGTTACTTGCTCAGAGTATCAATCTAGCCTGCAAAATTTCCATCTCAGAGGGCGTTCCTTCATGTTTAATTGTTCCCAATGTCCATGAATTTTCCCAGATGCACTTTGTACCCCAGTGGCTTTTTAGCCTCTGCACATCCAGCATCAGGGAGTTCCTTGGAAAGAAGTTTCAGCAGAGCCTCGGGAGGGCTAAGCGCCACTGATAACAGTATGGATACCAGCAAGGTTGGAAAGACTCAAAGGCAAAGTCAAAAATTCTGTGTGCCAATAAAGAAAAACATAAATTACAACAGGCAAGTAAGTTAGAGAGGAAATTAATAGGAAGGGTCATCATAGATTTCATACAGAAAAGTATAAAAAGTTTTAAACAAACAGTAAAGGATTTTTTACCTATATTGGAAAAAGGGTCTCATGGAAAGAAGCCAGGGACCCACTGGGTCACTAAGGGCAAAAGGAAAAACTCAAAATAAGTACGTTGCTAAGATGTGATTTCCCTTCATCTATGTTTGTCATCAGAAATATGGAAAGATGCCTGCCCTGAACACAGTCACTTCCTTTAAGAAACATGAAGCCATCTTGGAGGTTAAAATGTCAGAAGAAACTAGAGTTTACAGCAGAGTAGGTTGCCAGTTCTAGATGTTGTATAACTAAAAGCTGTGATGAAGCTCAAGGTTGGAGGAGCTGAGCAGGCAGCAACAACACGCAGTCCCCACGGCAGCTCTTCCAGGAGGCCAAGGGACTGTGAAGGCCACAGCTGCTCTCCAAAAGCTTCTCCAGAGCAGCGCAGCAAGGAAGAGTCTGCCAATAAAGTCTATTGATGTCAAGTTGGGAAGCATCACTGGGAGGCAAGGGGACCAGGACAGCAGACAAAAAAGAAGCAGTTAAGGACTGAAGGGAAAGAAATGAGATGAAATCTGGTGTGAGAAAGTGCAAGGTCACGTACCAACAGCCTATGAACAGTTTTTGCTGTGGAATAAGAGAGACTGTAGATATATGGGATAATTTTGAGATCCTAGACATGTAATGGCCAAAATAAAAAATAAAAAAAAAAGGTAACAGGCTGTATCAGGATAGGAACTGACATCGGAGAGATGGAAGAATAGATGCCATTGGAAAAGGCACTGGGTAAGATCTCAACTGAAATACCCTGTACAGCTGTAGTCAAGCATACCCAGGAAAGGTAAATCCTAGGTACAGGAGATAAGCAACCTCGAAAGTGAGAGGGTAAGAGGACACCTAAAGTGCTTGGCTATGTCAGCCTGGCAAACTGAAGACCGAAGAAGTATAAACGTCCTGTAAATATATCAAAAGAGTGAACACCAGAAGGGAGAAGACCCATTTAAGAAAAAGCAAAAGAATAAATGTGTCAACAGATATTGGTAAATAAAATAGGAGTAAAGATGTAAATATTGATCATGCACATATTTAGGCTAGTCATCAAAATGTTTCCAAGCACCAGAGTGATGAGGTTAGAGATGGCCCTCTAAAATGGTGGGCTGGTCACCAGGAGCCCTGCAGCAGCCTGAGAGAGGTGCCTGGCTTCACCCGGGAGGTGAAAGACCTCTCATGGCCCTAGTCTCAGAGGACTGGGCTCCGTATTATCCTGAAGAGCATGTATTTTGCCAGACGGATGGGACAGCAAAAGCAAGTGGGCATCGGAACTGCTGTATCCCACCCCCAGCTTGGGGAACCAAGCTATGAGCCAATGGCTCCTGTTATGGTGGGGAGACATCTCCCTCACCAGTAACCTTGCCTGCATGCTCACTGGTTCTTCCCTTGCTGGTGGCTGCAGTAACTGCAGCCTGATTTTCCAGAGCTTTTAGAAATGTAGAAGAGGCAGAGATTTGCCCATGCTGAGAACTAGTGCTGAATTATGACACTCCACAAACCACTGCAGTGCAGCGAGGAATAAATCTCTTTATTATGATGTTTAAAAGTCCTAAATAAAAAGGGAGCCATTAACTGCACTGATAGTTCTTTAACTGGCTTGTCAGAAGCTCAGTGTTTGCTCTGGATTTCCTAGGTTACTGGGCAGGTCATCAGAAAGGTGACAATTTCTGAAGCTTGCGGTAATTAGCTGGTGGTTACGGTTTCTCCCCAATATTGAATCAAAATGCTGTGGGAGGAGGCAGAAAAAAGACTGGGACTGGAACCAAGACTGCAACCTGTTAACTACAGTTAGACCTGGCAGGCTCCTCTGAGAGCAGCTCCGCATGCTCTTAGAGCAGCAGTTTGTGAAGTCTCCCTTCTCACCACACAGCCCTTCAGAAGTTGGCTGGAGATGACAGCGTATCGCAAAATACCTTGGCGATGTGCTGAATTGTCTTATTACGCTACCACGAGCAAAGGAACGCTATTGAGTCAGGCATAGCTGGAAGCTGTATTTGCAGAGTGATCTGGACCTCATGTTATTTATATCTGTAAAACGATTAACCCTTGCTCTCTTCTTTCAACACATCGGTTCTGTTTTCTTTTTGAAATGATACAGGGAAAGAAGTTTGTGGGTATTTCTTAAGTAACTCTGTATGTAGCTGGCATCGTTGCTTGCTCTCGGGGGTTTCTCTCCCTCTCCAGCACTCACATCTAAGTTTCTTCAAATACTGGTATATAGGGGCTGGTGCTGTGCCAACCTCCTCTCACTTGTGTATACTCGATGCCTCTTTGTTGCTGAGAGACACAGTACGGAGATTCCCCCAAGGTGGAGGGGAGCATTTCCTTCTGCTCGCTTGGGCTCACAGGGCCAAATGCCACCCTGGCTTTGTGAGTTTACCTTGTCATCTCTCTGTCTCCCCTTCTTCTCTGCTACTTCCAGAAATAAAAATGCTTTGCCTTGGACCGAACTTTCTGCTTTCCACTGTTATTTTTGTGAATGCTGTAAGGGAAATGCCTGCTTTTCTTTACTCTAGCAATCTGCCAGATTTTTTTTTTTTTTCCTCAAAGCTTTGGGAGTTTGTACCTGGACAGGGATGCTGGTTCATGTCAGCGGGTGTATGACGCCCCTCCACCTCTGGGGACATCGAATGTGATTCAGGAGGCAGAGACCTGTGTTTTGAAGATGAAGGACGATACTTCTGTTTCTATGCTCACAGCTCATTGAGTTTTAGAAATAATTTATGTCAACCGTGTCCTGAGTCTGTGCCACATGGCTCCACTAACATACCCACAAAATCTATTAGAAAAATACACTGGTTGAGTGCATCAATTTAAAATGTTGCATGTTTCCTGCAGAGTGACAAATTCCAGCATTAACCAATGGAAAATGAGGTCTCTGTATCAGCACACATGGAGGCAGGAGGGGATTAGAGTCCTTTCAATAATCAAAAATGTATAAAGTTAAGGCTTGATTCAAAGCCTGAATCAGAACCCATTGAATTTGCTGGAATAAGTCCAAAGGCTGCAGTAGGCTTTGGAACAGTTCCAACCTGCAGAAAATAAATAGGTGAAATTTAATATCCTGAGATCTATGGGAGCCCACATTAGATGAGCTAATAATTTCATTTTGGACTTCAACTCTGTGCATCTTGTCAAGTCTGAGGCTTTTTTAGCCTCTTAAAAACAATCATAGCATGAATGGTCTGAAGAAAACACAACGTCAACGTCTGCACTACGCAGCGGGGCATGTTACAGAGATCCCAGAGCCACTGCTGACTGCACGTTGTCCCCTCAGCTGCATGGCACCGTGCCCAGGCTAATAAGACCTGCAGAGCGACAGAGTTTGTTAGCGTCATAGGAGCTGGGCTTTTAGAGCTTCTCATCTCCTCTACTCCTTGCACCCATCCCCATGTGGAGACTCCACCAGATTCTGTCCTCAGCTGCTCACGGGATTGCTCCCTGATACATTTCTCACAAAATGGGTTGGCAAAAATCTCCCATTTAAGCCAATTAAGTTAACCCGGTCCATCTCTGTTGGCTATAAAAAGGGAAAGGCTTTGTGGGAGCAGTGCCACGGGCAGATGCAAGCGGTAGGGAGCTGGTGGGAGGGTAAGGACAAACAGCTGCGCCAGGACATCTTCCGCCACCCAGCTGCCACCAAAGAATTTACCCCAAAGGGTTTTGCCCAGAAGCATTAGCATGGTCTGTCATCTAAAAATGCCCGTGCCTTTTTCACTCTTAAAAACAGTGCACCAAGTCATGAATATCTAATTCTAGCCAACACTTTCAGCCTTCTGTAACCCAGACTCTCAGACCCAACTGTTTTGCCCTTGAGCAGAGCTGCAGCTCAGCTCGCGGTCAGGAGTTTGGGATTCACCATGATTCTGATAGGCAGGCATCAAGTGCACGTAGAACAGATACAAAGAAAAACAGAGAAGTCCTTTACTGATTTCTTTTGTCATGCTTTAATTCTTACAGAAGAGAAAGCAAGAGGTAGAAGGAGAATGGTATTATTTCACCTGCTATCAGTTTTAAAACAAAAACTTTCCTGTCATCGTAAACACACAAACACCGACACCGTCGGATAACATTTTTCCCAGACTTCGGTTTCATCAAGCCTTATTCCCTCTTGAGATAGTCGATTATGCTTCTATGCAAGAAGAAAGACTCTGAGTGCAGGATTCTCACTAGTGTTGCACTTTCTAAATATTAAAAAAGGCAGCGGTGGCAAATTCGTTGCAAGGAGATGCGGTACGTAACATTTTCCCATCATGCTTTAAAGCTGCTTTTAAAGTGGAACGGATCAGCACTGTTTTCCAAATTATGCCAGGAAGAGGCTATAACTCTTAAGAACTCTGGAGGAATGGAAATAACAGTTGGTCATTTTACTGCAAAAAGCGGTATTACTTTAATAATGAATCATTTGAAACCTTCACACAGCCCATTATAACAATATTTTAAATCAAACTGTAAGGGAGTTAACCACATAAATCTAAAAATTAGCTAAGTCCTCTGGGAACAACATTACTTTTTTGATAGGACAGATTCTGCACCACTGAAATCAAGCAAGATTTTGGCTTTCCTGGGAAAAGATAGGAGGATTTATGTTGTCAAAGTTCAGCCCACTGTTTTAAATGACAGCAACGCCAACTGAACATGTTGAGTGCTGTATTATAAGCATTTTGTCTTGTCAGTCAAAATATTTTGCTGAGCTATTTAACCAAATGTTCATCAGCTCAGCATAAAGAGGTCCCACTCTTGCCAACATGGGTCCAAATCAGGAGGAGTCCCTATTGCACTAACACCGCATCAAACACCGCATCACTGCACGCTTCACATATGAGAGGAAAGTCAGGTAAGAGATCGAAGCAGGTGTATATTACCTGCCATTTAATACAAACTACTCCAGGAAATTTCTATTCACTTGAGAGACTTCTCAGACTAAACACCAGTTCACATTAATTTTATTCAGCCGTACTATATGTGCTTGAAAAAAAAATCTGTATACATATATATGTTTGGGATTTTAAAATATAGCTTCCTTTCAATTTAAAAAGGCATCAGTCTTTCTCACCCATCATAAGAAAGGTTCTTTCATCATCCCAGCCCTGATTTCTGCTGTACAGTATGGGTTTCCCAACCTTGTGGTACTGTGCTCCATGAATTAACAGTGTTTAGGAAGAGGAAGCAAAGAATGCCAAGAAATCCTCCCAGTTTGGAAAATATACCAGCAGAGTAACTCTGGGCCCAATATGAAAACTTATAAAGACGACCTGAAACTGAGGTCAACATTAATATATAAAAAAAAAAGTCATTAATAAAAACACATTTCACATTTTATGCTGTGTGTGCAAAGGTGCTTCTAGATAAAACCTCACAGAAGTTAATGTGCAGTTACCGATATCATATCATTCTGATACTACTCCCTCTTTTTTCCTTATAAAGCTGTCAAAATAATATAGTAGATATAAATCAAACCTCTTTGGTTTTGGCTTAGTCTTTGCCAGGGCTGCATGAGCAGCGTTCCCTCAGCAGCTCTTGACTCCATGACAAGGACATCAGAAAGTCCCATCCACTACTCTTCCATCACATACCTGCTGTACAGTGGCCAAGCACAAGCTCGCGCTCTGACAGCTGTGGTGCAGGTTGGATGGCAATGGAGGAACTAGGAGGAGCAAGGGGCTTGACCCTACTTATCCCATATTTGCTTGCCAGTGGGCTTCATTTCTTGCCTAACAAAGGACTAAAGCCAAGACTGCCTATGCATCTGCCCATAATTGTTATTCCTAAATCAAAGGTGTTTCAGATTTCCTCTGTTAGATCCCCTAATTCAAAATAAACCCCCTTTGAAAGGCTACTACTTACTCTAAGCAATAACCTTCCCAGGAAGGACCGTAAAAAGTTCACAAGCAGAAGTGAAGATGAAGATACAGAGTGAGGAGAGGGCAGGACTGGAAATTAGACCTCCCACCCACATAAAAAAAAACCCACCAAAACCTGAAAATCCTCACACCTCTTACTACACCACCATCCTGTGGTGTAAGCAAAGTAAAGCAAAAATCTAGGAAAATGTAGGAAAATCTCACCTATGCCTTTGTACGTCCCTCTAAAAACCAGGAATTTTTCTGAACTGGCAGGGAATACATCCAGAGTTGTTTTTCTCCCAAATGCTAAGGGTTAAAATTTAGTAGTAAGAAAACAAATGTGGGGTCAGACAAACTTATGAGCAGAAGGCACTTGCTGAAGAAGCCTGTTGCAACCTCCAGTGTAGCACAACTTGCCCAAGAGAGTCTAACGCCAGTTTGAATGAGTTTTTTTATGCTACGTGTGAGATCTGGAGAGAAAGATGCTGGTTGGTGGAGCTTGACATATAGGATTGGGAAATGGGAAGCTGTCTGACCTTATTTTAGAGCTATATCCATGGAGAAGGAACTTCGAGCAGGCAGCTCTAGCCATCTACAGGCAGGAGCTGGTTGCCTCTGCATTCAATGGAAAGAGAGAGGTGTCTCCAGAGAGTGATTCAGGAAAACACTTAATCATGTACTTAACCTTTGAAGTGTGCTTAAACGACATTGAATTCTGTAATTAAAAGCCTGGGTATGTTTCCAGTGTATAGCCATAGCGATGAGAGACGAATCAATGGACACGAAATCTACTCTTCCCTCCTGTTATAAACTGTTTGCAAGATTTCTCTTCAGAGCATACACCTGCAATGCCTTTAGCTAATCTGGCCTCACTGCAGAAGTGAAAGCAGGATCAGGTCTGTAAAGAAGTCATCAAGTAAGAAAGTCTTCTGATTCAAAGGCTTGTTGGACTTGGTTCCCAAGGGGAAATCCCTGTATGCTGATGAGTGGGATTAACAATAGCACTGTCAACTCTTCTTGTAAATCCACTACAGGACCTCTAATATGGTTCACTTGAAACTGTATAAATAAGATGGCTCTTTGTGCTCCAAGCAAGAGAAGTGTTTGCTTATAGTGAAGTGTGTATGTGTGTCTCTTTGATGCTCTTTTGAATATTTCAAGCTGAACCCCTCTATGCAGTGCAATGATTATGTTTCGCAAAGAATTTGAACACACTCCTGGGTATACTAGGCACCTCGCAAAATAAAAATAGTGTGCTGGCAATGTTGTATACTTAATTTCAGTACCAAAAAAAAAAAAAAATGTACACATGTAACTGCCAAGGCATACTTACAACATTTTATAATCATTATTTAGAGCAGGGGGTGGGATGCTGTCTTGTCTTTGGCAGTTATCACATTTCTGCAGTCTGAGTAAATGTGAAACAACAGGAAGCTCTGACACCCTGTAAAATATATAGCATAGCCAATTCTTGTACTTTCATTTTCTTCCGGCCAGTGAGGGTTCATTTTGCCTTGCTTCAGGCATTCAGTCTAAGAATTTATTTAAGCAGGCTGGGATACAGTCCATGGAGGAAAATAAGTGCGTTGAAGTGACCTGAGCCTGTATTTTTTAGGTGTTATTTTATTTTTCCTTGGGTTGTCATGCTTACAATATTTTTTTTTTCAAATGTGTGCTTTAATTATTACCATTCAGTATTAACAGGAAATAATCTGTCTACACATTTCATCTTGAAAAAAACCCAAACCAAAACCAGATAGCAATGAAATTTCTGCCCAGGTGCCTTACAATCTAAAAGTGCATTTGTGTTCCTTTTTTTTTTTTGGAATAAATAGCCACTTGTTATAGTGCCTCACTGTCTTCAGAGCAAAGACTGCAAGTTTTCACACCAAATACCAGAAATGCATTTCTCTTTCTCAATTTGCAGTAAGGCTTTGGTAGTGTTCCTGGATGTCAAAGCCAATGGTCTGATGGCCACAAAATTACAGTAAAACCTAGCGTGCACAGTAATTCAATGGAAAAATTCTCTCACTAAGCATTTAATAAAGCATGTTCATTTTTGTTGTTTGAAAATGTAAGTATTTGAGGAATAAGGTATCATTGAATGCATAGAAGAGCACCATAGGAATAGCTGTCTCATGTTGTACTACAGTCTAGGTTTTATAAGTTGAAAGTTCTTATGACAGTCAATAGTACCTTAGGAACTGACCCCACAGTCAATGAAATCAAAGAGTACCTTGTCACTGATTTCAGAACACCATACTCTAAAAAAGTTGGCATTTCTCAAAGCAAGACACTTTCTTCCTCCAAACCTTTTAGGTAACCTATAGGAAGATACGGAAGACTGGAATGGCGACCTGTTGAATGCAGAAGTGGAGATGGCTCCAAGGTACAGACAAATGCACCAGCACTCACCTGCACTCCTTCATATTGGGATGATCTTGAGTGGTGAATAACATAGCCAACAGCATTTCCAAAATTTGGTCTTTGTCCAACAATCTGTACTCTGTGGTCCATTATTTTCATCCTCCTCACTCAACATAAGAACAAGGAACGTCAATAATTGTTCTCGAAGCAACAGATCAGGGAAAGCTCTGACAAACTACTTTCTGCTATTGTAAGGAACTGAGAAACTTAAATAAATAACTAAAATCAGCTAAGGCAGTGTAAAGGCAGTGATAGCTTTCCATTCATTTTTGGCAGAGAACTATTTTGAATCAAGGTGCGGTATTGTCCTAAGGGTTTGCTCTGCATTGTGAATGCAGCAAAGTAGTTTGGTACCCTGAGGCTTAACAGTGGGCTTATAAAACCTTAGACAAATAGAAAAAGAAAGCCGATGGAAAGTGTCCTGCATTGCTTTTGCTTTTGGGTTGCCCACAGCATTGCTGACGACATGCTGCAATGGCTCTATAAAAGCATTAGCTCCCTTTCTTGCAGGTATCTAAAAGCAATACAAACATCAGTCTCTTCAGATTTGCATTTGAATATAAACTTTCAGAGAGAATCCGTTTCATTTAGACAACAAATTAGCACCTCCTGCCATTTTATAACCTATGTATCTGGAAAATTATTTTGCCTTAATGTTGCTGAGATGCATGCATGCATTATGACCCATTCAAATAAACAGTTGCATTTATTTCAGCACATAGCTCTTCGAGTCTGTTCCTTTTGTTCAAAATCTATTCATTTTACTCAGAATACTGATAATAAATTTAAGATGGCATCACTGTCTATACATACATGGTGGGTGCTTTCCAAATACCACAATAGCAGAAGGACAATAGGGTCCTAAAAAAGACAGCATTTTTAGACTATTAAGTACCAGAAAGTATTGAAAAATGCAAATGAGAGAAAATAGCTAATTCCTCTGTCATGGATAATTAAAACAGAATTATACAAATATTATTTGTGTTAGGTGGAAAACCTACTTAAGCCCTAAATGTGAATCCATCACTCATCCCATCTTCTTATCTGTACTATGAATCTGTTATTAAAAACAACATAAAGTACATTATAAACTTAGCTTGGGTATGTTTTCCCCCATAAGTACCTCTCAAAGTTGTCAACACATAATGCTGGGATTTCCTGAGTGTTCTGATAAGGTACCAAGCGTGTGTGTATGTGTGCGTGTATATATATATATACACAAATATAGGAGTCACACATCTTTTAATCAAGTTTTAACAAATTCAAATATTCTACAAAAAATATACCATGAAGAGTTAGAGGCTCACCCAACTGCAGAGACTTGGCTTTCATCCTGGCCCATTCTTAGTCCTGCTCCAGCCCTGCTCCAACTTTGGCTTTGAGACTTAGCAGCTCTCTAACAGTCCCCAGGAGGTTTTTCCGTAAGGATCTGTTTGACCCTTGCTGTCGTTCACTTCTGAATTCCTGTCCCGCTTCTCTTCTAGCTGGGTATGACCCCAGCAAGCTGTGCCTACAAACCAGCAAAGCCTTCCTGGTGCTTTCCCAGGAGAGTGGGAAATGGCTAACAGCATGAAGTGGCCCAGGCAAATATCACCATCCTGCTTCACTTTCTAAAACAATTAAAGCAATATTTTCATGCTGTTTTCTGCTCCAGCTAGTTAGCGTGTGTGAGCAAACTCCCGTTTATGTATAAATCCTGCTTTGCACGTGCAAACATACACCTCCATGGACACTTCAAGGTTTGTTTGTGGGTCCAGTTGTGTTTGCGCATATCTGAGCCAGGCAAAAGAATTTGAAATGTTTGTCCCTTGACCTTTTCTGCTGAGAATAAGCACAGCTCATCTTAAATAAAAAAAATCCACTTTTTGGAGTGCTCTAAGTGGCTGGAATGGGCTGATACAGCAAGTGTTGCCTTAGTCCCTGTAACATCACTTACATGATGCTATAGAACAGTTCAAAGATGTTTATTGATTAGCATTAATGCAATTAAAGTGGAAACTTCTGTTCTTCAGAGATGAAAAAGTATTTGCTAATGCACTCACTGCTCCAGGGCTACAAGCATGCAGTCATTCTAGCAAAGAAATGGGCGAATTGCACAAAATAAAGAGCCAAAGGTTGTTAGGACCACACAAGTGCACCTTGTTAGGACGGGAACGGGTTACCTTTGTGCCATTCCCATTCTCATTTGCAATCATTGCCCCTAGAATGGATTCATGTTGTGCCATTTTCTCCCCTGGCTACAGTAAGAATGAAGTTTTCAAATCCCCGTTCCCTCTTTGATTTGGTGGTCATTCCTGTTCTCCCTTTTATACAGTCTGGCAGCTTGAACAGCAAAATTGCCAATGAATCAAAATACTCCTTCTCCTAGGGAAAACTTTTGTTCTCTACTTTCTCTTTTCAACTTTCACCTTCTGCCTTTACCATACCTTCCAAAGAGGGCCCAGGGGGGAACCACCACCCAGCTCCCCCAAACTGACCCCAAACTTCAGTCCTCTCTTCTGCAGCAGTGGTTCCCACTCTCCATTAGGTGGCATCAGCTCAAATTACCTCTTGGAGCACGTTGTGCTCCCCACCAAAGTCCCTCCTGGAGTTGGCTGGACCATACCTTCTTCTACTCCTTGTCTCAGGCCCAGATGTCACCCATCCCCAGAGCTGTTCATTCTGTAGGCTTCCCAGCTTTCCCCGACAAAAACATACCATTTTTTATGTGTAGATCTTTTAAAACATATGATTTCCTATAAGTTTCTATAGCTCCTTTTAGTGCATAGAAAGAACTGCGCGTGCGCTTCCATGTTTAAGAGAAAGCACGTGTACAAAATCAACAAATGAACTATAAACCAGTGTCCAATATTATTCTGCTTGCTTTCAGAGGGTAAAGATGTTAGAAGGTGAAAGGGAAGCAAGTGCTTCCTTATCTCATTCCTAAATGACCCCCAAAGCATAAAAAAGGAATAACGCAAAGCCAGTAAAACAAATTGTTTCTGTGTTGTTAGTTCTGTGAAAGACAGTGTTATACAGTAGAAAGACTGGGGTATGATACAGCCTGTTTTCCTATGCAAAAAAAAAAAAAATATATATATATATTTTCTTTCTGCAAAATATGACCTAGGAGATTCCCAAGTTTCCTCAAGATAAGCTGAAGCCTGAATAAGATGAAATGGGAAGGCCAAGGTGAAGATGCAGAGGGGGACATGCTGGCCAAGGACCGTGGCTTGCTGCAGAGCCTGGGGAAGCTGAAGCTGGCAGTTCCGAATTAAGGTAAAACAGAAACAACTTTCAAACATCTGTATCTCCTGTTTATTTTTGTACACAGAAATTGCTCTTTAACTTCAAATGTCTAATTTCTTCATATGCCCTTGGGCTTGCTTCAAGGGGGAAAACACTAACATAAGGAAAAAAACAGTAGATCTCTCCCACTTCCCTTTAGAGTTATGGGAAGAACTAAACACAAGACTAACAAGGGAAAAAACAGTTATGAAAACAACAGATTTGTGCTGTCCTTTGCTCTAAACATGCACTATGTTTACTCTCTCCTCTTCCTGCAGTTTTATGCAAGTCTTTGCTTTGCAGGTCAGAACCCCCTAGTTCCTAGGGGCAAAGGACCCCCAAGGTATGTCAGTTTTATTGCTGCTGATATTCCTGTACCTCAAGCAAGGTAGAAGTCTTCCTCTGGAAAAAAACCTCTTTCAAAGGCTGCATTTACACTGAAGATTTTTTAAATCATCTCAACTTTGACCTAGCAACTAGGGGAGTGCAGTTTCTGCCAGCTGCTGATACTGTAAACCTCATTTTCTAAAGAGATTAAATTTATGAGAGCAATCTGCCTGCCCTCCCTCTGTCTGTCTCTCCGGCTCATCCCACCCACTCAGCTCCCCTGTAATTTCAGCATCTATTAGCCAATGTCAATTAGAAAGGAGTAGAAGTTTTAAGGACATACTGATGCTCTCTCCTCCCGTGTAGGTGCAGGGCTGTAAACAGGATGACCTCCTCACATCCTCTGGTTCCGTGTACTTCTCAAGTCAAGGGCAGAAGTTTCCATAGGAAAGAAACAAGTGCAAAGGATGGGACAGCCCAGAGAACAAGAGGCAAGGAATGACAGGAGGCAAAGGCCATCTTTCACAGCAGCAACACTGGCTTCTTTCATGAGACTCCAGCGTAAACAAGGCTGATACACATCGTCCTGGCAGCTTGTGCTTCTCAGGATTCACTTTCATTTACTTTTACAAGGTTCCCCTCAAAGCAAAAAGTAGCATTATCCCCTTTGCTTTTCTGATGGGCACAGTGGATGGTGCCCACAGGATGGTGAGCTCCAGCACTGATGCTCCAATCTCAGCAACATCAGTGCGGCTGCTGAGGTCAGCACCATGGCAGGGGACCCAGGCCCTCCTACCCCATGGAGACGTGCGTCTGCTGCCCCTGCTACCTATACTGGTAGCATATGTATTGGGTTTGCGTGGCAAAGTTTTGGTAGCAGGGGGGTTACAGGGGTGATTTCTGTGAGAAGATGCT
>NW_009260264.1:1876958-1879457 GCF_000687185.1 Egretta garzetta | reverse complement strand
CCGGTAAGCAATGGGGGTAGCACCTCTGTGATAACATATTTAAGAAGAAAAAAAAGCTGCTGTGGAATAGCAGCCAGAGAGAGAGAAGTGAGAGGATGGGAGAGGAGCAGCCCTGCAGACTCCCGGTCAGTGCAGCAGGACGGGGAGGAGTTGCTCCTGGTGCCGGAGCAGATTCCTCTGCAGCCCCTGGTGCAGCCCATGGTGGGGCAAGGCTGTCCCTCTGCGGCTCACGGAGGTCCATGGTGGAGGAGATCTCTACCTGCAGCCCAGGGAGGACCCCACACCGGCGTGGGTGGATGCCCAAAGGAGGCTGTGACTCCGTGGGAAGCCCACGCTGGAGCAGGCTCCTGGCAGGACCTGCAGACCCGTGGAAAGAGGAGCCCAGGCTGGAGCAGGTTTGCTGGCCGGGCTTGTGACCCCATAGGAGACCCAGGCTGGAGCAGGGGCAGAGTGTGAGGAGTCCTCCCCCTGAGGAGGAAGGAGCGGCAGGGACAACGTGTGATGAACTGACCACAACCCCCATTCCCCATCCCCTCTGGTTGGATTGTTAATAAATTAAACTCATTTCACCAAGTTGAGTCTGTTTTGCCTATGACAGTAACTGGCAAAATGATCTCTTCCTGTCCTTATCTCAACTCACGAGCCTTTTGAAATATTTTTCTCTCCCCTGTCGTGTTGAAGAGGGGAGCGACAGAACGGTTTTGGTGGGCATGTGGCATCCAGCCAGGGTCAACCCATCTCACATATGCAATAAGAAGCCCTCCAAGTATCAGGGTGACAATCTCAGTCTTGTTCCCAAATATTTCCAAAAGCATCAAGTCCTGAATCAAGGTGTTGGAAGGACTCGGTGCCTGTTTTGTGAAAGGTCTTCAAATAACTGGGGTTTTCTTTCTTCTCATGCTCATCTGTAATGGCAGCCATCCCTCAAGGTCTGAGTTGATTCCCTAGAACAAATTTCTAGCTTAAACTCATTCTGAAAATTAGTTCTGAAAATAAAAAATCTGCTTATTTTTACCACAGTCTGGGAAAGCCTCGAGAGGCAATCTGTTGCTGAGGCAGTCTAGCCCAGATGGACTTGCATTTGGAACCCACTGAATCTTATCTTTGCCTAAGAAAAAACAAAACCTTCAGACCTACTTTCTGTGCATGCAATCACTTGCTCACATTCAATAGCAATTGGGAAAGAGAAAAAAGCCTTGACAACTTTACTGCAGTTTGACAACTTTTGCTGAAAACCCAGCGGACTGAACTGCCACAATCTATTAAACTGTACATTGCCTAAGCCCGCTCAGTCTTGCATTAATTACAAAAGACAAATCAGATCTCAAAAAATGCTTTTATCAAGAGAAAGAGAGGCAATACAACAAAAAAAAGAAATCAAACCCTCCATCTTGTGATCTTTTCTTAAAGGCAGCAACATGTTAGTATAATGGTTTTAGAGCTGGTATCTTTTGCCTGTGAAAAATTGGCATGTCCTGCTAAAAAAAAAAAAATAGAACTCCTGATGGCCCTTCATTAACTCATTAAAATCCATCTTTCATTTGCCTGAATTAAAAAAAAAATGCAATCTCAAAACAAAACTGTGGGAGCAGGTGAAAATGATGACAGTAACACAAAAATGGATGCTGTTGGCATCAACCAGCGATTTTTTCTGTTACTATCCCAGCTCCCCCTCAGAGGTATTGCAGTTTTTACACAAGCAAGATTGATTGACCCACACAGTTCTCCTGTATTCAGTTGAGCCACTCTCATGTCTGAAGACTTTGTGGTGTCCTTACTATTACTAGTTTAATGAAAGTCAGCATAGGATACCCGTCCACTCCAGAACATGCATCAAAAGCCAGACTGGTCTTTCAGGGGAACTAAAGCAAAAAGCAATGTATCCCTCCTCTACAATGCCTAAACTGGGGGTGTCTACCTTGCTTTTCTCTAGCAACACTGAGAATATGAAGCCATGACTGCTCTGACAACTGTTCTAGAAGAATGGGATAATGGTGGTAAGTTAGTTAAAAACTAAGTCTACTGGAAAAAAATTAGAATACCAAATTTTTGTTGAAATGCGTTGCACATTTCCTAGGCCAAGTATCTTGGCTTGTTACTATTTGCATCTTCTGCATGTATGGTCGACCACATTCTGGCCTAAGCTTTGTGCTATTTTGAGGCGATTGGGAGTGCTCGTAGCATAAAACCAGCCCGACTTTTCTCTGTTGTCATATCCTTCTACAGAAGAAAAGAGAAAGATCTGTGGTCATGTCCATGGCATTTGTGGCCAGGGTTGAAAACTGCATGATCCCAAGCGCAGTTCGGAACCAAAACTCTTCTGCTATTACAAGACTTGAATTATTTAGAGTAAGATGACTATGCCATGCAAGATATTTCTCAGGCACTTTTTTTGGAGTCTGAAATTGTGTTTTACATCCTGGCAATACCCACGCACGTATTGTGACCCGTTGGCTTGGAAGGGTAAAACTGAAAAGCAAACGGATTCCCTGGGCCAAT
>NW_009260264.1:1876588-1876851 GCF_000687185.1 Egretta garzetta | reverse complement strand
AACACATGCGTAAATAAATAACGACTGACAGGTAAAAAACCAAACACACCCAACACCCAACCCAGAACCACGGTTGTTGGTATTTTTTCACCGCCCCTTTGCGTAATTAACATATTCGCGTTTCCTCCCACTCTCCCAATGGGCTACCAGCTGCAGAGGTCCTGAATAGCGAGCTTAATTGGGCTTTGTCATGCAGAATACCTCCATTTTCTATGGCAGGTTACAAAGGGGCCCTTGGCAGACGTGGCCGGCTCCCCTGGCCG
>NW_009260264.1:1874180-1876195 GCF_000687185.1 Egretta garzetta | reverse complement strand
TGCCGGTGCGGAGTCACCTCCGACCCCGCCGGTGCCCAGTGCGGGTTCGTCCCCGCCCGCCTCTCCCCGGAGCTGCCCGGTGCCCGGTCACAGCTCCCGTCCCGCTGCTCCCAAACGTCCCCGGGACACTCGGATCTGGCCGGACCCCCTTTCCCTCGCAAACACGGCAAGAGTCCCTCAGCCGGGGCTTGTTTCCGACACGACCTAATGTCTTAATACAACTTGGACCTTACGAGCAAACGTTCCCGTTTCCTAGCAAATCGGGGTGATTAGGGTTAATTGGCAAACCCCGGACTCAAAAGCGATTTGCCATTATAGGCTAATCATACATTCTCTATATGATATAAATAGCGTAGAGTGCGGGGTGTGGATATTCACCGCGAATTACAGCTAATTATTATTTGGATACCAAGCCACTACTTCTGCCCGTTGATTGGCACTGTTGCCTTCAGAGTATCTTTTTTTCCCCTCTTGTTTCTTGTTTTGACAGTTTAAATCCAGGTCTATGTGACATAGAAAGCTAATAAAATTCTCATTTCATTGTTAATCTGATTTCATCGCGGTATAGGTTTTTACGCTCACACCTGCGTAGCAGGGTGTAATTCCATTAATAATAATAAAAAAAAATCAACATATTCATTGCGTGTCTTTTCCCTGATGATATATTGTGAGCAGTGTGAGTTGAAAAAGAGCCATTTATTCTCACCGTGAATGAGTCTGCCTGGAACTGAAGACTTCACCTGCCTCCTCAGTCAATTAGGAATGTATCGAAAATTCTACCAGAAAACGAGTTAAATTAACCGTTAGCTAATTTCCTTGTGTCCCTCCTACATAATCCCCCCTTTTCAGCTTGCCCCAGAAATTACCACATGTTGCAAGGTTCAAATAGCGCCTAATGAAACAGTGACTAAATGGTTCGCTCAAACCCGCAGTGAAGCCCTTTCGCTGTGCCTTCAAAGCCTGGGGGGGCTGCAGCGGTCGGGGGTCCCCATCTAAAAAAAAAAAAAAAAAAGAAGAAGAAAAAATAAAATAAAAAAGCGCTCGGTTTTGGCAGAAAAATCTCTCCCGGCAGGGCTGCGCCCTCCCTCCCTCGGCCGCCCTCCGGGCGGAGGAGATTTGTCCTCCCACCCGGAGCAGGGACCCGGAGGAGCAAGGACGGGAACCTGTGGGGGCGGGAGGTGCTGCGCGCTCCCGTGGGAGCCTGGCCCCGCGCGGGCGGGGACACGCGTGAGCCGCCCTTTGCGGCGGGGAGAGGGGGGTGTTACATACATACACCTTCATTTTCAACACCCCGTGTCTGTGCTGTCTCCGAGGGTGTAGAAAGGGATTTAGGAAGGACCGCCCCCCCGTGTTGCCGGGGCCTGCCGGGGGCACAGCCTCTCTCCGCGGCGTTTCGGGATCTCCCCGCCGCTTGCTTCACGTTCGTACGGGTGCCGAAGCGTTTCCTCCCTTTTTCAGAGTGGTTCCACGTAAAGCGTAAACCCCGGTTCTACCGAGGTTCCTTAGTCTGAGGACTAAGGCACAGCAGCCCCGGGGCGGCAAGCTTCCTCGCCAAACCCGCCCGAGGAGGAGTTTTGCCCCGCGGTTCCCAGCTCTTGTTCCCGTCTTAAAAGCGGCCTCGCTGAAGCGGCATCTACTAAACCTCGGTGAATTCCGCCAAAGAGAGTAGAGTCACTTATTTGAAACGGTGAGGCTAATACAAAGTCATCAAAGCACTATGGTTCTTGTCTTTAAGTGACAACCCTCTTTTATTGAACCGCTTGAAATACGCCTCCCGCTTTTCAATGTCTCCCTATCCATCTTTGTCTGCTCTTTGGAAAAGTGGACAATATAAAGCAAAGCCTGGCGAGCTCCCCACGCTCTGGCTCGGGCAGTGCCAACGTTAGCCTTGAAATTGTCACTCCTTCATTAATCTGAAACTAGTTATTTTTCCAGAGCGCCGCAGCACACGCTTCCGATCTCTGTGGGTTCGTTTTCAACAGCCCAAACACCCCCCCAAATTCCCCCCCGGGGTC
>NW_009260264.1:1873387-1873637 GCF_000687185.1 Egretta garzetta | reverse complement strand
TCAGCCGAGGGAGGTGCGCGGAGGCTGCGCTTCCCGCGCTCCTGCTCAAAACCTTCACGGTTACCCCCGACCTTTTTCCAGCAGCCGCGAAGACATCAAAATACCACCGGCAGTAACGCTCCCGGGTCTTTTCGGCCGGGGCTCCTTTCCCGAAGGAACTGCGTGCCCTCAGCTTCGGGCCCCGGATCCAGGAGGGGAGCGCTCCCCGCCCTGCCGGCGTCCTCCGGGCTGGTGGCAGGGTGCCGCGCGG
>NW_009260264.1:1872543-1873058 GCF_000687185.1 Egretta garzetta | reverse complement strand
CGGGGGCCTCGCCTTTGGGGCCGCCCGGGCCGCACCGCCCCGGGGGACCCGCAGCTCCTCTGCCGTCGAGATACGCCAAGGTGGGCGGCTCCCAGCCGCCACCATGCTCCTCTTTTCCCGACTGCCCTAAGCGGGGCATCTCTGGTGGATAACGCCCAGTTTAGTGCGGCAACTGGAGTTGGAGTATGTCGGGACCGTGGCTGTGTCGCAACCCGTGCTGAAAACGGGAATACGGCTGGGAGAACCGGGGATTCACAACCGGAGAGATCCGTGCCGTGGGGTCTGACCTCGCCGGTGCAGCCGGAGGTCGGGGAGGCTCTCCAGATGTTTTCCTCTCGCCCCGCGAGAGGTTTTTTAATGGGAAAAAGTGTTACATCGAATAAAGGAAGCAAGCAAATATCTAAGGGGAGAAGCTTCGTTGGAGGAATGCTGCGTTTGCTCATTCAAGCCCCGGAGGGTTACAGGAGGTGGGCAGCGGGGTCACTCACGCCAGCACAGCTCGCCCCCCCTGCAAA
>NW_009260264.1:1870717-1872353 GCF_000687185.1 Egretta garzetta | reverse complement strand
GGGAATACGGCTGGTAAGTGGCACGGAGCCTCACGATGCGAGGGCAGGGCCGCCGCGGCGGTCGGAGCCTCCCCGAGGTTTCCTTTCTCGCCCTCTGAAGAGAAGCGAGTTTATTGCTCCCACGGGAGCCATAAAGATAAACGCAGTCGCGTTTCCAGTGCTCTGAAACGTTGTCGCGAGAAATACCGAAGAAGAGGGGAGCATTTGTTTCTTATTCACTGCACTTGCGACAGATAAGGCTTGGGATCACATGGAATGGTAAAAGGAAAAAGCTGTTGTCTGGGTGCTGTCGTCTCATGTCCCCCCGCAGCCTCCTCTATAGGTTCTGTTCCCAGCCCTGTTGCTGGCCATACCCTCTGCCTCAAGGTCTGCCCCCCCGGTACCGTCTTGTTCCCCCCGTGGACATCCTCTTCCAGCAGGCTGTTGGGCAAAAGACGTCCCACACTGCAGCTGCCCCCCCAGACACTGGGTACCCGATTCCTGCCAGACTGGATGGGTGGCACCTGAGGTCTCCGTCCCATTTCGTCATCGTTCCCCCCCAGCCCGCTGCTGAGCTCTGCAGGACTCGTAGAAACTCAACATCTTGATGACTCTCGCAGAGGTACCACGTCAGCCCGCTGGTTGGTATTGATCACAGGGCTTAAGAGTTATAAGGGAATGAGGGTAAGTGGCAGACAGGTAAAGGAGAGCGACCGCATAATCCTTATTTCCTCAGAAAACTGACGATAAGAGAATTATTAAATAGGGAGCTGCACACTGCCTGTCTTGGGCACTGAATGAACAGGGGAAAAAACCTGCACTTCCCACTTTGTGGGAGGAAAAAAAAAAAAAAAAAAAAAAAAAGAAGGGGGTGGGGGGAGAGAAGAAGAAGAAGAAAAAAACACACACGTTATGCCTGTCCATTTGCCCAAATTTCTAGCTGTTGACCACTGGACTTCAAAACCCTACAATACGTTTGCTGCAAGTTAGGGTACGTACAACTTCCAGCAGTGCTCCTGTCATGCTGGCCTGGGCCTGCCAGCACTGGGTTCAGGTCAAGCTGGTTGTACCAGCCTTCTGAGATGTGTCGGGGCAAACCATGGCATCATTCCCCTTTTCCAAAAATTTTAACATGAAACAGGTACTTCAAAATAAAAAGAAATCTGGTGATGACAGCAACGATCTGAAGGGTATAGCTTGTATGCGATAATAATATGCTGCTGTTTCCTTTCAGCCCTTGAAAGATACCTGCAAGCATCAACTACTGCAAGAAAAAGCCATTGATTTCATTTTCCTTTTAAGAAATTGTTAAATACTGCAATTAACAGATCCCTTCTTGAGTGTCTTCTAGAAGCAGAGGGAAATACCCATTTATTCACTGAGGTGCGTATTTCCACAGAGTTATGCTGAGAAGAGATACACTCTACCAAGAAGTATCTTTGCAGTTTTAGAACATCTTTCGAGTTTTGCAACTGGGTGAGTCCTTGATTTCCAGAGCATAATGCCTTTTCTCCGTGGGCAAAGCTTTGCCTTCCCAGGCTGCTGCAGGCTCATTGACTCCCCCCTGTCATGGGAGGGGGGTGACACTGCCAAGAGGGTGGGCAGGACCTCCCTGTGCTGCTAACACCTTCCCCCAGAGCCTCCAGATTGGAAAAAA
>NW_009260264.1:1864373-1867001 GCF_000687185.1 Egretta garzetta | reverse complement strand
GCAAAGCCTTTCCCCGGGCCGCTCCGCTCCCTGCAGCAGGACTCCTCCAGAAGGCCCTTTCCGCACCGGAGGAGCCAGGGTGACAGCTACAGAGAGAGATATAAAAAGTTAGGGATCGGGCGTGTGCCCCTGTCCGTGCACACCTATGCCTGTCGAGTGGGGTTTTTGTGGTGGTTTTTTTTTCCCTCGCCTTCTTCACTCCGAGTGAGTCTTGCCAAACTGGCAATTACTCCGACGCGGGGCACAGCCTTAGGATATCTGGACGCTTCTCAGCCAAACGGTGTCAAAACGGAAAACTTCCAAGCGAGCTTCCCCGACCGCTTCAGGACTGCGGCGCCCAGCGCTAATGAAAGGCGAACGTGTCGGGGGAGGGAGGGGGAAGGGGGGGGATGCTTTGATCTCCACCAAGTTTGCTGAAGCAATCATTCAAAGTAAAATTGGATAAACAGCTAAATACGGTCGGTGGCTCCGGAGCATTTCAGATTGCATCAAAAAGCCAAGGTATTCGCAGCACATTACACGATTTTCCAATGACCTGTTTTATGGGAGTTTAAGAAGAGGCTTATCGCTAATAGAAGGGCGATCGCGCTCTTGCTCGGCAGATGCGAAGCGGCGTATTGCGACCGGCCACGGATCCCGTCCCGCTTTGGCTCGGGAAAGGGAAGCGACAGCTGTGCCCTAAAGCAGAAAAGGCAGCCTACGAAAAAAAAAAAAGAATAGAAAGAAGAAGGGGGTGGGGGGAGAGAAGAAGAAGAAGAAAAAAACACAACACGTTATGCTGTCCATTTGCCCAAATTTCTAGCTGTTGACCACTGGACTTCAAAACCCTACAATACGTTTGCTGCAAGTTAGGGTACGTACAACTTCCAGCAGTGCTCCTGTCATGCTGGCCTGGGCCTGCCAGCACTGGGTTCAGGTCAAGCTGGTTGTACCAGCCTTCTGAGATGTGTCGGGGCAAACCATGGCATCATTCCCCTTTTCCAAAAATTTTAACATGAAACAGGTACTTCAAAATAAAAAGAAATCTGGTGATGACAGCAACGATCTGAAGGGTATAGCTTGTATGCGATAATAATATGCTGCTGTTTCCTTTCAGCCCTTGAAAGATACCTGCAAGCATCAACTACTGCAAGAAAAAGCCATTGATTTCATTTTCCTTTTAAGAAATTGTTAAATACTGCAATTAACAGATCCCTTCTTGAGTGTCTTCTAGAAGCAGAGGGAAATACCCATTTATTCACTGAGGTGCGTATTTCCACAGAGTTATGCTGAGAAGAGATACACTCTACCAAGAAGTATCTTTGCAGTTTTAGAACATCTTTCGAGTTTTGCAACTGGGTGAGTCCTTGATTTCCAGAGCATAATGCCTTTTCTCCGTGGGCAAAGCTTTGCCTTCCCAGGCTGCTGCAGGCTCATTGACTCCCCCCTGTCATGGGAGGGGGGTGACACTGCCAAGAGGGTGGGCAGGACCTCCCTGTGCTGCTAACACCTTCCCCCAGAGCCTCCAGATTGGAAAAAACCCAGTGGGATTATAGGAGCAAGCTAGGCACAGGTGAACCAAAGCAACAGAACAAGTTTCTAGAGGCCACCTCAGCAGATTTTAGGGTAAGAGGAGGCAGCCCCCTCAGCCAGGCCCTCCATGAGGTCCCCCAGGGGGAAGTGACAAGGCCCACAAGCCTTTGGCCCTCTAGTCTCCCCATCCTGGCAAGTGAGGGCACTGGCGCTTGGGCAAATGAGATCCCCACCCGCTCTGCTGGGCTGTGGGCTGCTGGCCTCTCTGTCCAGGCCCTCAGCGGAGACAGTGACATGGCTGCGATATGGAAGAGTGAGATTTTGTATTTATTTTCCAAGCCCAGGCTAGAAACTTTGGTCCTGCCTTTCCTCTCCCCTCCTGTTAGGCTGCAGGTGTGCCGGGCACTGCCTCTGCCCTACATCCTGCAGCTGGTCCAGGCTGTGCCCACGCCAGGCCCTCTCCATCCTGCCCCAAACCTTCCCACACACCTGACCTCTCCTCCAAGACGAGCAAGCAGTGAGAGTGTCACCATGCTGGGGCTGCATCTCTCCCCAGGGTGCTTGGGTTATTCACATAGCAACAGAAACCCCAAGCAGGCTTATTACTTGTTTTCTGATTAGAAGCGGAGCAGGCAAGTGAAATTGGAGACACACCTCTGAGCCGAAGCTCCGAGGTTAGGGATCAAACATGAGAAACTTACGGATTGTTCAGGGAATTATTTACCCAAAAGGTCTTGCAGTCATTTGGGAGGCTGAAGTGGAAAGCGTGGGGTGGGTTAGCGGGAAGCCCACCCAAGGAAAAGGTGTGAGCGGGGAATGACGTAGCATGCAAAAGGCACTTCTGACCCATTCGTTCGCTGTCTGCCAGCACTGCAGGAACTAGGAAAAAAGTCACGAAGAAGTGAGGCTGTTTTGGGACTGACCAGCTCCGACTCCAGCTCCACCCCGCTCTGCATCAGTCCCCTGCCAGGAGCTCGGGAGGTGCCGCCCCTCCTCGGCCGGCCCCCGCCCGCAGGTCGGCTCCCGGATCTGCTCCCTGAGCCCGGCCGAGGCACCTGAACGAAGCCAACACCGAAAAGACCGGGCAGGGGGAGCGGCGGCCCCGGGCCAGCTGCA
>NW_009260264.1:1858697-1859824 GCF_000687185.1 Egretta garzetta | reverse complement strand
GGGGACAGTTTGGCCACGGTCACAGCGCCCAGGCGCGGGATTTTGCCCGGCTCTCCCCGTTTAAAACACAATTCATCCGGCGGTTTCTTGTTATGACTATTATTACGATTCCCTTTACGAGAGGCTCTTCTGGAGAAGAATAAGAAAAAACATCCCCATCGACCTCAGTGGAAAAAAACCCATCTGCAGTGATAGAGTGGATCTGGGGAGGGGGCTGTCGTCAGGGAAGGCGGACAGAGCAAGAGTCGGATCAAAATTGCAATTTGTAATTGTTATAATAAACCAAGTCCAGTGATAAAAGAGGGGAGGGGGAGAAAAAAACCCAACCAAACCACAAACAACCCAACCAACTCACAAAGAAAAACCCACCCCCGAAAGCCGGAGGAAGAAAAGAAGTCATTTGAAAGCAAAGATATCCCAAACCAGGCGGAATGATGCAAGGCGTGCGCCCACATCACATCGGCCTCGTTACAATTTTATTTTTCAATAATTCTGTCCGATAAAATTTCATTGTCCATTAAGTAATCCCCGAAATGAGAGCTCTTATGAGCCTATAATGAGCTCTAATTGCTACGACTGGGAGAGCCACGTGGAAGGATTTAGAAGGAATTAAGCAGTTGGGTACAGAGCACAGGCTGTTACCTAGCCATTACTTTCATAATTCAAGGAGAAAATTAGTCCTTTTAAGGGAAAATCCTTTGATTCCCTTCATTCTGCTCGGGGTGACAGAGTATAGCTTTGTCTGCCTTTAGTTCAAGACAGTGTAACAAATGAGAATGTAACGAAATTGCCCCCTTTTGAAAGTGGAGCAGTTCAAAAAGAACATCAGAGCCGCTCCCCTGGTCGGCCGGGCGCAGGACTGGGTGCTGGTCCCTCCTTTCTTCCAGATGTCTAACCGCCGTCCCAAACCCAAACGAACGATCTTTCTTTCTTTCCGTATTTTTCTTAAGAAGTCCGCCCAGGAGGTGCTCAGCCCTACAGGTTTTTGTTTGCTTTTCAGTTTTTTAATGCCTCATCTTTCGGTTCCAAATATGGGGGTTTTTTTGTTGGTGGGTTTTTTTTTTTCCCTTTAACCTGCCCGGGGGGAAGGGGTGGAGGGGGGGGCACCCAGGGCCGTGCGAGTCCGC
>NW_009260264.1:1858094-1858490 GCF_000687185.1 Egretta garzetta | reverse complement strand
CTTTATCCTCAGTAGCCGATGAGGGGGACAGGGACTCCTCGTCCTCCGACCTGGGGTAATGCCCCTGGCCGGTGCTGCACTTGCAGCCCCCGTGCGAGTTTCGCTGGGTGCCTTTGCCTTCCTTCTTGTGCTTCACCCTCCTGTTTTGGAACCAGATTTTCACTTGCTTCTCGGACAGGTTCAGGTAGGTGGCTATCTCGATCCTCCGCAGCCGGGACAGGTACATGTTGGAGGAGAATTCCCTCTCCAGCTCCAAGAGCTGGGTGCTGGTGAAAGCCGTCCTCATCCTTTTCCCGTTTTGAATTTGGCTGGAATCGGACCCTCCTGGACGGGAGAGAAGCGAGAACTTCAGTGGGACGGGGGAAAGGAAAGAAAAAAAAAGGGGGGAGGGGGAGG
>NW_009260264.1:1857042-1857613 GCF_000687185.1 Egretta garzetta | reverse complement strand
GGAGTGGAGGTGCGAGGTGACACAGAGCGGGCAGACGCAGAAAGCCCCGCTCTTGCGGGACGGGCAGCCCGGGCCCGACACCGACATGACGAGGGGGGAAGGCATGCTGAGAGGGATGAAGAAGTCCTGGCCGTGGTGATGCTCAGGCAGGGAGGGAGCCGGCCTCGAGGAGTCTTTGATGATTAAGGAGTCGACATAGAAAGAGCGGGACATTGCGGAGGGCTGCCGAAGCCGGGGGCGGCTCTCCCGAAGTCGGGTTTTTTCCTGCTCGGCCAAGTTGCCACTGAAGTCCTGGCGAGGCGAGAAGGTGCTTATGTTTGAGAGCTGAACAAAAGGGTCCCTGGAGAGGGCTGGTCTTAAAGTCCCCCCGCCTGGATCCCCTGCGCCGGGGTTTTATATCAACTATTTAAACACGTGATGGCTGAAAGCCTCGCAGATCTAAATCTCCCCGGCTTCCCAGGCCGGCAGGAGAGGCTGCCGGAGGGGGGGGGAGGGCGAAGCGGGGGGGCCCCCAAAGTGTGCGTGCTCGCCCGCTGCCCGATGACTTCAGCCCTTCGCCTCCGCCCCAGAT
>NW_009260264.1:1855628-1856016 GCF_000687185.1 Egretta garzetta | reverse complement strand
GTCCTCGTCCCTAGCCTGTCCCCCCGCCAAGCCGGACCCCGGCCCTGAGCCACCCCGACGGCCCTGAGCAGGCACGGCACGCCAGCGATTTTTAGGGGACACTCCTCACTCGGCGATCTGAGGATTTATGGATGGCAATTAAAGTTTTATGAATTGCAGCTGAGGCTGGTTATGGAGCTATTTGAATGTGATTAGAATTCAATTAGAAAGTGTTTACCGGCCGGCGGGGCTCCGGAGTGTAAACAGACAGCTATTCCAGCAATGCGCTAATCCCGCGTCTTGTGACAACAATTAGGGACTCGCGGGGTTGAGGCGGGTCGGCTCCGACCTCACCTACTTTTCCCCAAACTGCTGCCGAGGGCTCAGCCGAGGCCCCGGAGCCGCCAGG
>NW_009260264.1:1853574-1854579 GCF_000687185.1 Egretta garzetta | reverse complement strand
AGAAAAAGCCGGGCCCGCCGGGAGACAGCCCCGGCTTTCAGGCGCGCATCTCCCCTGAGTTCACCGGAGGAGCCGCCCCCCGTGGAAAGCGCCGCAGCCCGGGGACACGTTTCCACCAGCAAAAAAACCCCCAAAAACCAGACCACACCACCCCCACCACCAAAACACCAAAGAAACCCTCCCAAACCCCAACCGCAACCCCCGCAGGGCGGCCGCCGTGGCCAACCCCACGCCGGGGGGACGTGGGATGGCGCCGGGCGGGACGCGCCCCGGGCTGGGTCAGCTCCCAGGCGGGAAAGCCCCGCTCAAAATAAAGCCGGGCGTGGGTAAGCGGGGGACGGGGGTGCGGGTTCCTGCGCTATAATCGCGTTTATTCGCTAATCTAACATTGATTTCCTATCAGTTTCCAAAGCGATCGGGCGATCTCGAAGCCGGGTCTCGCCAAGCGAAGGCAAGCGAAAAGACAGGACTTGCCCCCAGCTCCCATTAAGGAGGTCATTATAAAAGCGTGAACAAGTCTATTAATGTTTTATTGAAAGCGCATCGTTAACTTGTATCCATCCTTTTCTGAAAGTGGCATTGTGATATTGCTGTCTGTGGCACATCTTACCCAATATAGCCCGAGATTTCTCCATTATCTGTAACCAAGCAACACTTTCTGAATACCAAAAATTGAAAAGAACCGCTTAGTCTTCAAGAAAGTCCTCAATAATAGTGGAAAAGAACAAAGATCCAGGAGACAACAAAATGCCACAGGGGTGACTTTTCATGAGCAATTATCTCTCATTAATCAGAAGAACAGCTGCAATATTAATTTTCTCTCTTTCTTCCTCTCTTTTCACAGTCCCCAACATTTGAATAATCATAAATTTTGATTTCATGGGGCAGCAACATTGCCAGCGACTTCGAGAGGCGAGCTACCCACGCGGGGCGCGCGCTGGGCGCGGAGCTCTCGTTTTAAGGCCGCCAAAGAATAAAATAAAGAAAAGAAAAGAGAGGAAAACT
>NW_009260264.1:1853069-1853501 GCF_000687185.1 Egretta garzetta | reverse complement strand
GGCAGCCCCTTCCCTCCGCCCCTGCCTCTTTCACTCACGGAAAGCGACGGGCGAACGCGCCCGAGTGCCTGCGCTTGGGCTTAAAGCGTGGGAGTTTCAACAACCTCGCTGTCCATTTAACTTCCAAACATGAAGCCAAGCGTTGTAGATCTGTCCAAAGAGACAATCTTTGGGCGTAACGCGCATTGTGAGACATCAAAAGGCCCTGGCGTTATATGCACTAAGCGGTGCATTCAGCAAGAAGGGTGCAATGCCTCTCTTTTCAGGGGCTCAGCCGCTGATTGTTTAACAAGCGACGTCCCCGCGGCCAGAAAACCGCGCTCCTCCGAAGATAAGGATGGAACATTAAAAAGTGTCGTCGTCCCCCCTTTTGTTTTTTTGGATTTCAAAGAGTCTCGTTCAGGGCGGGGGCCGGGCGACCGCCGCACCGGG
>NW_009260264.1:1842377-1852819 GCF_000687185.1 Egretta garzetta | reverse complement strand
GGATAGGCCCCCGGCTCCCCTTCCCCGGGACCGCCGAGCCCCCCCTGCCCCAGCGCCCTCCCGCACCCTCCGCCTGCCACCGGGCCTGCAGTCCCAGCGCGGCAACCCCACATCCTGCGGCCGGTTCTCACTGGGGACAAACCTGCCCCCTCCTTCACCCCGGGAGTGAGGACACAGCTCCCACTTCACCTTCTTGCTGCTTTTCAGAAGAAGGTTTTTTTCACCCCATTAGAAGCGAATTTCTACTCGAGTCCTTCAGGGCAGCTGTGACCACTCACTTTTGAGTGAGTGCTTCAAAAAAGCCCCAGCAGCAGCCTTCATCCTGCTCTCTCCCCTCATGGCCTGACTCTGTGTCTTCTTACCTTTACCTGCAGCCCTACCGTGACAACTGTCTTTAATGTAATGACCACCCAGCAGGCCTTATTCTGTTGTCATTCTTTATTTAGAGTGGGAACTTTCATTTTTCACTTCGCAAGGTTCTTCCCAAGTGACCCAGGTCTCTACTTAAATACATGGGTGTAAGCCTTAATTCTGTCCCTCCTCAACCCTCTGATGGTTTCCCCTCTGTGTCTGGATGGAAAGGAAGCTTCTTGTTCGCATGGTCTCACCATAGCAAAGTCTACAGCCGTGTTTCTGCATTGTCCTCCTACAAGAGACGGTGTGGAGGAGCCAGAGGAGGAGATGCCCAGTGAGATTATCCTTACCCGCAGCCTTGTCTGGGGTTTCCCTGAGCCTGGCTTTGCCATGTCCCCAGTACTCTTCAGATATGGGGCATCAGGCCAGATATTCCAGGTGGCTTGGGCCCCAGTTTCATTAGTGATCTCTGTTTAGAGCTCTAGCAGCTAAAATTGTTAGCCGCTGCGGATGATGTGTCTGAGGGAGAGCTGTGATGGCGAATGTTTAAAGGGGATGGTAAATCTTTAAAGCTCAACCCCTGCAACAGCCTGGGTGGAGGTTTGTGGTGGGAGATGGAACTCAAACCCCAAAGCTTATGCAAAATGCTGCTGTGGACTCTGGAACACGCCAACTGTCACCAGTTTTATTTTTACATTGATGTATCACAAATCAATATGAGAGTGACACTTTGCAGGAATACAGGCCCCAACCCAGCAAAGAACAAGAGGTCCTGTGCAATACTAAACATCCTATTCCATTCTTATCCTTGAAACTCAACCCTCATGCATTTCGATCCTCAGGGGTCATGCTTAGGTTGAGGTATTCTGCTTGACAGTGACCAAAAAGCAGTCTTCTGAATTTGCTACCAGAGGAAATGCTGCTTTTTTTTCAGCCAGATTCACAGGAATGGACATTAAATGCTGCTTGTGAGAAAAATGAAGAGGTCATCAAACATTTCATCGTATTATAGGAGCTACCTTCTTCACAGTCTGAAAATTGCAGGAACTTCGAGGTCACTTCATCCAGCCTAAACAAATAAAACTGCTATAATTTCTTTCCTTTTTCCTCTAATGAAAGTATGGATGTGAAATAGTTCAAGAACTGCACAGTGTTGAAGGAACTACCTAAAGGAGAGGTGATACTGCTCCTGCAGACTCAAAGCAGAGGGGAATACAGTTACTGATGGAGTTCCTCAAGGATAAGTCTCAGAAGCAGTTGAATTACTTAATTGAATTTGTTTTCTTGGCACAGCCGACAGGATTTCACTGTTCACAGGAGACAGGTGAAGTCAGTATCTGTGGAGGCCGGAGTGCCACGCTGGAAGAAGCGGATTCTCTGAGGAGTCATAGAAGTGTGATGACAAGACAATATAAGCTAGGAGCTCCGTGGCCAAACATGATGTTGTGACCGCAGCACCTGGGCCCATTAATCCATGTTTACGAAGCATCTCCATGGAATGGTCAGCCGACAGGTATCGCAGAGCATCACAGGCAAGGCTGTTCCACTAAGGAGATGGAAATACTACAGCCCCTGCACATGGGGAAACCTTGTCTGGGATAGCAGATGGTTTTCCATGTCCAACTCATAAAAGACTAAATCAGAGCAGGTCCAGAGAACAGCTTTAGGAGTATAGCATGAGAGGAACATGGACCCTCATGAGAAGACTCAAAGAGAGGAGAGACATGAGTGTTGCTTATGCCAGTGAGATAAACACCCGCAAGAGAGAAGAGCCATTCTGTCTCAAGAAGAGCATCACCATGAGAACAGATGGATATACTCTGGCCACATAGAAATTTAGCCTGGAAATAAAAAAATAATTGAAAAAAAAGCTTCTAAGTATGAGAGAAATGAAGTTCTGAAACTCATTGTGGGATTTACCAATGAGAATATGAAATGGAAGTGGTTTTAAGAGAAAACTTGATGAGTTTCTGACTGTTGTATTAACAGTGCCTGAAGTTATGGGATTTTTTTCTGGAGTGAGGACACACACAGAGACTGCTTAATATCCATTTTGAGATAGTACTGACTTAATTTTGAGTTATTGATTATTTGAGGGAATGTATTTTCTAAGAAAGATGCTGGATTGGTATTCCTAGAAACTAAGGTCCGCAGAGCAGCTAGAGCATCCTGCAAGCAGTGCTCTACTGCATCTTCCCTGTCCTCCACCCTTCACCATCCTCATTCATGGCCTGATCAGTGTTCTGGATACTGCCTCTGCTCCAATAGGAATTGGTTTGGGTTTTTTTCCCTTTTTATATTTGCTGTGAAGATAACGGAAGACAAAAGCCACATGTGCCAGAAGAGTGTGGGGTTTTTTGTCAGATGTCAGAATAAACATTGGTCTGATTTTGATACGAACTGGAAACCTCTACAAGAAATAAACCTACCACCTCGTTTCATCAGCTCCCTTTTCACAATACAGACTTAGCTTTGTCCAAGCAGCTGTTATGCGTAAACAAATTTCTAATGCCTATGGCTGGAAGCAGCCCTTTTTCAGTTTCATCCTTATATATGTATGTATATCCTCAATTTAAAATAAAGGAACAAACCCAAAAGTTTCAGGAAGCAGAGCCCCACTGAAGTACAGGTGAGAGGTACCCTACCTCTTGCTTTGCTAGGAAGAACGTAACGTATTAAAGAAGCACACAGCATGAGTACGTCAAAATGGAACCAAAATGGAGGTCTTTATTAAAACAATATCAGAAAGTTTCACATAGCCTGCCTCTTCTTATTTATAATGAATACATCATCCAGGCTTGTACTCGAAGCTTTCTCTTTGAAAAATCATAGAAACAAAGTAATTCCATAAATTTTACAATCTTGTGTAATTATATTAGTTCAAAGCTTATTTAGTCTGCTATAGTGTTGAGGCTGTGCCCAAATCTAACAGAAAAAGAATGACAGAAGTCCTCAAAATTAGTTTATAAGGTACAGAGCACTATTCCAGTGAAAAGCAAAGGCATTAAAATAGAAAAAAAAAACAACATCCAAACAGTACGAACCTTCTGAAGAAGGAAGAAGTATTAGAAACTAAACCGCCAGAAGATGTAAGCAGGAAGGTATAAGTCACAATTTTAAAGCGCAGAGAAAATATAATTGCTATTGTATGTTGACCGGATGACAAAACACCAGCCAAAAGAGAGCCCAATGCTTGAAGAGCAGCTCAGACTCAAGTATCTCCACTTTAGCAGCCTGGGTTCTCTCTGTTACGCTGCAGCTGAGCCAAAGAACGAATATTCCTGTTAAAATACCTACCCGTCTACAACACAGTTAACACTACAGCATGGAAGAGGTATGGCTGTCTGCACTCTCAGACATACTGAGGCAGGCTTGCTACAAGTCAGAAGGTGGAAAGGTTTGGGTAAAATACTGCTCTCAGTTACAGAGCCCTAAGACAGGGTTACTCTGCAGCTATTCTGAATGGTGCAGTGGGAGTAGAATTTGGCCTGGTGTTTTCAAAGGTTAGTTAAACAAAATATGACCTTTTTCAGGCTAGGGGAACAAAAGAGGTCAGCTCATTCTCCAGAGCTACAAAAGGTCTTTCAAGGGTACCAAAGAAATAAAAATAAAAGCCATGATCACACTTCCTAGATGCACACACAGAAAAATCACTTGTATGTTAAGGTATCACCCAGTGGGAAAAACCCTGGGAGTGTCCCAGTCAATGAGAGTCCCGCCAGTAATTCACCTACTCTGAGAAAGGCGTACAGATTTCAAACAGCCAATTTTGCCCATGGTCCCAGAGCAAGACAGTTGCGCAACTGGGATTTGACCGGCAGTTCTGCTAATCTTTCAGCACCTTGCAGCAAATAACAAGGGATCTTGGAGAATTGCACTGAGTCTGCTTGAATCTGATTGCACTTTACGAACTCCCTGGGCAAAGGAAGCCTGATGCAGCTTCCCCATTCCCTTGTGGGTAAGAGTTTTACAGGTTATTCTCCTGCTCTCAGGGACATTCTGGTACAAACACGATCTGCATACAAACAGATCAGTTACCCAAACATCACGGATTTCATTCTCTGCTGCAGGTTGGAACCGTTACTCTAGTCTCTTCGAGGGAAGAAAACAACTCCACTCCAACGCCTTAACCAAGCTGCAGTGAGATTTACAAATCTGATCACAAAGTGCCTTTGAGTCATGTGTGCAATTCTTTCCTCTGCTGCTTCTTCACACGAGCAACCATAGCATTCATACGGTGATGGGATAAAGCACAGGTTGTCACCCAGCTACGCCAAGCCCGATGCTTAGGGCGAGACTGCAAGTGGCCACAAATGAACTCAAAGCAGGAGCTGGACCCTGAAGAGAGGCAATTCCTGTCCAATACCGCTCTTGCTTTGAAAGGAAAGTAAGTTTCTTTTCAGGCTGCAGATTATTCCCATCTCTCGTGCTTTGCCACAGAGGTTGGAATTGTTATTTGTTCTTTACCTTCCTTGAGGACCTTGCACTCTAGGAATGCCATATATTCCACTATAAGTGCTTTTGTTACACTTCTCAGAACAACTTCTCAGAACAAGAGCATCTATTTTTTTCATCCTTTATGGATCATGCCTCATGCTATCAGAGAGAAAACTATCTGCTTGGAAGCAGAAAAAATGCTGTTTTAAAGATGGTCAAAAGGAAATAAAACTGTCATATGTGAAAGAGACAGGTGCTGGAAATCTCTCTCTGCTTATACGCAGTAGGAATGAACATGTTAGCATGCCCAAATATGAGTGAAGGTTAAAGCGTTCAGAGGAAATCTCAGTTGTTCACATTTTGATGATTTTAAATGAAAGACATCCTTCCCTGTTCTCTTTAGATCAACATTTGTCACAGTAATTAATGAGGAAGTAATTATAATGTAATTTGTCAGAATAATCTGACAGGCAAAGAATTATGTTCTCAATCCTAAAGGAATACATAGTTCTAGTTTTCCAACAGACTGGGTACATGTGGGTGGCATAGCAGAGGGTATTTGCCTTTAAGCAGGATAAAAACTTTGGCACTTTCTATTCTCAAGCAAAACCGGACAGAGGCATTGTCTAATTCTCTAAAATACGTTACCCGAAGGCATTTTATCTTAATAACGGATTAGCAAATCTGATTTTAACACTTTCTTCATATAAAAGTTACTTCTTTTTACAGTGACGTTGAGGTTTGCAGTTAGGTTGCAGTAGTTAAGGAGTCACTTGCTGTTTCTTTGAGATGGTGAGTAAACAGCTTAGTCATTCAGTCATATTTACCAGGAGAAAAATGACTGTCCTCGAAATAAATATAAACTACAAGATGAGGCATTGAAGGCTGGAAAACCAAAGAAACAAGGAAAAATAAAGAAATGACATTAGAATCGCTGCTGATGCACAGGGGGGTATGACTGTTCACTCTAGGAGCAGCTAGAAGAGCCCCACATTTGTCATGGACTTTTTGGTTTGTATTTCTTTTTTGGGGGGATAGCTTTACCCAACTAACAGCATCTGTATCTCTAACAGAGTGAGCAGAGGAGGCAGCCCCCAGTATTCCTGATACTTGTTTTCAGCACTTCCCACAGACGTTGCTCCTAAAGGTGATTTTCTGATGAAAGGTTTGTTATTGTACATTTGCTGTTTTAAGAATGCCTTAAAACCCTAGAACTTGCTGTTCCATTTGTATGTTTATATGACTTTGTTTACATTCGGTTTTAGCGGACTTTGTGCTTTTGTACTTGCAGCATTGAAAACCCCCATCGAGTTCAGTGCTACATCCGTCTCACATAAAATGAAAAACAGAGACTTTTTGTGTTTCTGTTTAATTGATGCAATTGCAGAAAAAAAAAAAGCAGCAGCAAGGATTCTGCCATATTAGATCCCTGTATTGATGGGAAGGGAAGAAACAAGTGACCATATGTATTTCCCATGTCAGTGAGTCCTACAAGAAAAAAAAACCCAATGTCATGCCTAAAACCAGCCAAGAGTTAATCTTGCCTCTAGGTTATGTGGAACACAAGTAGGTCGCTAAACCGAGCATATCACAAACTCTTTTTGGATTAGGAGATTCTGCCTTCAGTAACCTGTTGTCATGTGGTCCTTGAAAGAGCAGCAGTATCCAACTGCACCCGGCCACAGTTTTAACAGACTTGAAACTACAAGGACTCTATTCTTCATTTTGTGACGCGCTAAGGAAATTCTGAAAAGGAAGTATCTGTTTTTCTCTTTACATGAGATCTATGCCTTCTGTACTTTATTTACGACTTATAAAGAGTCTCTTTCAGAAACACTGTTTTCTATATAAAGGCAACTTTTGAACTCTCCTCATTAACCTCATGTAAATGCATATAGGAAGCTGGACCAAAAGGAAAACAAAACAAATTTCTTGTCAGGAGGAAAAAAGGCTAATTAAAAAAAAAAAAGTAACTTGGAGCTACTCAACATATCTTTTTACTCTAGGAGCTCGCTCAGTTCTGCATCATAAAGTCAGCAACATGACTCTGACCTTCCCTTTGCTTTTCACACAGAAAACCTTGGTTAGTTTACCTGTGGTTTTACAGAGATTTTGCAAAATAATCAGCTAACCAGCAAGGAACAACACAACAAAATGGGTCAGAGAAACAAATGCAATCCTGTAGCTCTATCAGTAAGTTCTGCTGTGTTATTTGTAGCTACCTACCCATTCCTGACTTTGCCTTTCCACATTTCTGCCGTACCGTCACTAAAATCTCATTTTTAGGTCTGGTTTGGTTTTGTTCTATTTTGTTTTGTTGAAACTCAGGGGGTGGTGGTGACTGACGGCAGGAACATTTACATTATCAGTAGCACTTTAGCCAGGCTTGTGGAGACCAATGGGACATTTAAGCAGGACAGAGACGAGAGGCTGTGCGTCAAGGGAAGGGACTGACATGAGAGGAGGTCTCGGGCAGAAAAAGCAAAGCACGGCCCATGTGGGTACCCTTGGAGGTTTGCGGCACTCCTATAGCTTTGCTAAACTCCCCCTGTGGTGTCCACAGATGTACGTTATAGTCTATTACTTCTACCTTCCTCTCTCTGGCTTCTGTACTCTCCTGCCCTCCCCTGCTTGCCCTCTTCCCTTGCTATCACCACCCACTCTTGTTTGCCTTCTCACTACCTTTCTTCTCCTAATTAATCAGGGAAAGAAAAAGAGAAGCTGTTCCTGCCAGCTTTGGTGTCGAGTGGTGGTAGAAGTTCAAAACCCAAGGTTATTCCAGCACCTGCTGCTTGTTCTTCGATGCCCTGTTGCATGAAACAGTTTCCCTCAAAGTCCAACAATGTACTAATTAACAAAGGAAAAGACAGGGAGAAACAAGCCAAAGACTGTGGGAGGAACGAGGTGAGTGACAATGGAGAAGGTGTTAGAGGGAAGCAGAGGGAAGAAGCAATGGCAAAGGGGGAACTGGGAAAGAAACACACAGAAAAAGGAGAGGGACAAACAATAAAGGAGAGGGAAATAAATAAAGCAGGCAGCAAGAAAGGGAAGTGGAATAAAGAGCTACAGCAAATAAATGTGACGATGATAAAGTCCCCTTTAGATGACAGCAGGCAGTCCTTACAGAGCAGCTCTGAGGACAGCGAGCACCTCGGTCAGAGCGAGCTGTGCACGGCACCAGTTCTCCCCCAGGGAACTGTAAGCGAACTCCCCAGGCGGGCAACTCCTACCTGGAGCAGCAGCACACTGCTCTTTGAGCTGGGCTGAGATATAAAGAGGGTAAGTGGCTTAAAAATACAATCCTTAGGAGCCTGGCATTATCATAATGCTCCTAGAGAAAGGAGGATGTGCTGTGAACAGTAGCGGTCTCCCACCATTTCGTGTCAGAGCACACACTGAACCAGCCACAAGCAAACGCTGTGATGTGAAGGCAGGGGCTCGGGAGTGCGTGGCTGGTGAGGGGTCCAGAGCATGATGGTGGGGTGACAGCAGCCAAGAAGGAGCGACTGCTTGTGTGATTCTCCTTGAAACAGAGGCGAGGCCCACAGCAAGACCTTCTCGAGTGTGTGGTAGGATGCCAGCTGCATGGAACGGGGAGTTTACTTACTGCCTCTAAGGGTGGTCCAGGACCGCCGAGACCAGTACTGAAGGTGTCGGCACCAGTGAGACAGGGAGACACAGCAATCTCAAGATTAAGGCAGTTGATTTCTGCCTGAAAAACACGATTCTAACAGAGCCCACGTGAGATGATGAAAATGTTACTTAAACTGAATTTTTCACAGGCGGCTGCTGGCTGCGCTCACCTTGCGCTCACCGCCGCGGCCAGTCGCAGCGCTTTGAGCACACCAGGTGCTACAGAACACACGCTGAAACGCCACGGGCACCTCAGCCTAGAAACAGCACTCCCACTTCACATCTGCCACAGCTCTTCATCTGTTAAGGGCTATCACGGACCCAACAACTGGAAACAGAGGACCACAGAACAGGTGCTTTTAGGCAAGCGGCGTACCCCTAACTCCATGAACTGACTGAGGGTCCTGGGACTTTCTTTCTCTTTGTCTTATCTGAAACCTATCAAGTGAGCTACCCAAGCTTGTCACGCCATGCAGTGCATCTCGGACCTCAGACGGGACAGCTGGCCCCCTGTGGCATGGCTATGAGTGGGATGTAGGTAAGCCCAGCCCTTCAACATCATTTCCAACATTTCTGGCATGGTGCTGCACAGCAATAGCTGTGATTACCTCGCTGCTACTGCAAAACAGTCATCTGAAAACAAACAGGCAGCCAAATTCATCCGTAGAGCAAGCGAGCGCAAGGAGGCATAGCTTTGCTGAAACCACTGGGTTTCCTCTTGCTTTTGCCAGCATTAAATTGGGTCCATTTTCTCAATTTCAGGACTGTTAGACAGAAGCAGTGAGTCATCAGTCCCGCTAAATGCAATTTCTATGCGTGACACATACACGAGAACAGTAACTAGGTAAAAAAAACCACGCGTAAGCATACTAGTATGAAAGCAAACTATTACTCAGGGGAATTCTGTGTTACTCTGTAGAATTCTGCTGTTTGGGAAATGAAACCTGTTACAAATAGCTCATGACAGAAACACTGTCACACTTTTCCAGTGTGACAGTAAAAGATGCTGCTTTGTTCCGTTACGGCAAAGGCGGCGTCATGGACTATCTCACAATCACACTGCTTCGACCCCGGTTTTACACGGAGCAGTAAGCACCATCACATCTTTGCGTACACTTTATTCCTGAGAAATACACCACGAGGATCTTTATGAGTAATGGAGATTAAGCGGTGGCAACGTAGCCTTTCAGAAAATAAGCTCATCAGTATACATATTGTAACAAGCCAGGAAAAAAAGAACTGCAGGTTTCAGAGGGAAAATGATCTAATATGAGAAAGGGGCTATTGTAACATCAGGTGTATGGAGTAAAGTACCACGAAAGACAAGGGGAACGTAGAATTCTTTTCACACTCATGAAAAGCAGATTCAGCCCCAAACAGTTTCTTGGCTGTTTCAGGCTGAACCCCATAACCGGCATTATCTATGCGTTAAATACCACTGCAAGTACATGATTCACTATCCCACTCTGTCAAATAAGAAAGATCTGCTCTCCCTTTTTTATAATGTCAGCCTGCTACTGCTAAATCCCATGTCAACGCTGCCCCCCCCCCCCCCCCCCGCCCTTACCCCCCCCAGCCGATGGCCTACCCGTTGCTAAGGCCGTTCGTTATGCTCGTGCTGGCATTTTCCAGCCTTTGCTTTAGGTTGTGGTTATGACAAATACCAAAACTCCTGAGAGAGAACAAGATCCCCCTTCATTTTTTGGGGTTTTCTGGTTAGCTTTCATATATGTAGTCCTAAAATGGACTCTGCCATTTCACTGTTTGTCTGCTCTGCACTCCACACAGACAAGGGTCTCGGGGTGGTGCTTCCCGTGGAGGGCTGAAAGGCTACCGGAGGGGTGGCAGAGCCAGGCACTGTCAGCACCAAGGGACACACGAACATTTGGCACCAGCCTTCATGCGAACGGGCCGGCCCCTGAACCAACCCCTCAGGCTAACAGCAGGCCCCCCCAAACCCCTCGGCTGTTTTCGTGGATGCCCAAAAGGGGGCTAAAACGAGGGGAAAGAAAACAGCC
>NW_009260264.1:1822400-1841764 GCF_000687185.1 Egretta garzetta | reverse complement strand
CGCGCCCCGGCGCCCCGGGGCCCGCGGGGGGCCTCTCGGCCCCGCCGGGCAGCTGGCTGCCGCCTGGGGCTCGCAAGCGGGTGCAAACCTCTAACGAGCCGCCGAGGGAACCGGGCTGGCTTGGGCTGTGACTGGCAGAGGAATGCGAAGTATTTGACCAAAGCGATGAGCTGTCAGGAAGTAAGGTGCCTGTGTTCCTGTGTATAACAGGTATGTGCCAGCACATGACCGGCCGGCCGGCTGCTTAGGGTTGTTTATATATCTGTTACCTGCTCCCGTGTAACGTGTGGCCGCTAATATAGCTCTGAGGGCTTTTAAGAAAGAAGAGGTATCTGTGAGTTGGATAGGTGCACATAAAATCCTGTTAAGTTGTGATTGATGTGTGTTGTTTCACTGTCTTTAACATAGGAGTGACTGCGAGTTTTGTTTTGTGAATGTTTGGTGTCTCTGGCAACCTAGCAGCAAGCGACCATGAGTTAGTGTAGTACTTCCCAATAATTTGACAGATGAGGGTATCTTTCCTTCAGTCAGTTCCATCAGGCTCGCTCTACTGAAGTGTAGTTGTTGTTAGCTATGATGTACGGTTTCAGAGGCTGAAATATCAACCTGGAGACAAAAAGCAGCAGTGCAAACCTTTTATTTTTTTAGTATTGACTGTTAGGCAGGACTGGGCTTGCAATGGAAGCATAAAAGTTGAAGGTCTAAAACCAGTTGTGATCTGTTGCTCTTAGTCCCGTGGACTCTACTGACTTTCAGATACTGACCTGTCCAGAAATCTGGGGTTAAAGTTAGAGTAGTTTTGTGGTGCTTTGGAATGTTACTGCTTTTAATATTTGGTTGACATTAAGTAATGCTAACAGCCGGGCAGTGCAGGTTGCTGTCTGGTTAAAAACAGGAAGTAAGATATGAGAGACTGAGAGAGGTTTGGAGGGTTGGACGGATGGGGATGGGCAGGAGGCTGAGGAGGCCCTGTAAAGGAACAGAAGTGTGTAGCCAGTGTTCAGTGTATGACTCTGTTTATTGGGAACAGAAATTGTTACCATCCCATGACTTCTCTGAAAATAAGCTGGTAGCCTTAGCCTGTTTCTGGTAAACAGAACATAACCTCAATTAGATCTCCTATTAGCAAATGTGAAAATATAAAGAACTGAAATGGAGGCAAGCACTGGTCTCTTCTCCAAGACTGGAAGGTAAGTTGCGTGAGACAGGATCGAGGCCCATTAGCGGAATAGTGAGGAAGCTCGCATAGCATGTCTGTGACTAGTAAAGGCGTTGTGGTTGAAGGATGGTTGCCTCATTAATTGTTTATTAATGGTCACTAGCTCGTTATTACTTTAAGTTCTTCCATAAAATGTTTGTTCTTTAGGTGTTGGATGAGCAATGAAATTCGAACATTTACCTCCAAAACTAAGCAATTGATCTTCATCTACTTTCTTTATTGTGCCAGGTGTGAATAATTCACTAAATGGCATCAGCCACTTGTACCTTTGTAGAGCCTATAACTCTCTTTTTATATTGATTGAGAAGCTTATTATTAAAAGTTAGATCACTGTCCGAGCATTCACTTGGTGGATTTAAGGACTAGGTCAAGTCCTATTAATGATTTAGTCTTGCCTGGTATAAAAGCGTGTGTGCGTTTTGAAGGGCTGACAAAAATTATCAGCAGCTAAGCAAATACTGGATTGATCTGTCCCTGGCTCTGCAGCAGTTTAAAGAGTTGCTGACTGCTTCTGCTGTGTGTGTATTTAAACAGAAGCTCTCTTTTCATAGTCTATTGTCATATCCTCTCTGATATTACATA
This sequence comes from Egretta garzetta, assembly GCF_000687185.1. Lineage (NCBI taxonomy): Eukaryota > Metazoa > Chordata > Aves > Pelecaniformes > Ardeidae > Egretta > Egretta garzetta. The sequence goes on along the minus strand of NW_009260264.1, from coordinate 1,839,963 downwards.
GGAGTCATAATGTTGAGTTTGAAATATGTCATTTCCATGACTACAGATTAATGTCAGAAAGACACTTACTGTTACTTGATTTCATCCAACAGACAGTGCAAGTATGTGAGAGCCCTTTCTAAGCTGAGTAGTTAAAAGCAGTTAAAGGAAAGCAGGTAAATATTATCCAAATAAAACATATGAAGGCCTTGCCTTTCAGGGCACAGGGCTTTTGGTTAGCACTCAAGAGTTTTCTTCTTGAACTCACTGTTTGGAACATGCTGCACACAATTCTAAAACTTTTTTTAACATTGTTTTTTAAATACTCAGTTAAACTGTTTTCACACCAGCAGAGTTTAGATAGCTTGGTGGTCAGGAGTAATATTTGACCTGGTTTCTGGTAATTAGAGGTGATCTCTTCTAATGGCAAGAAACTTGAAATCTGAGAAAAGACAGAACTTTACTTACAACTGAATTAAAAGTCCAAGTTATTTCATACTTGTTTCTAACATCATATTAGTATGGAAAGAGAGGTACATAAGTTCGAAATCTCAAAGAGAATATTTGTGATAGGTGTCTGATTGTGTTTTTCAGTGACTGTTTTCCTGTGCTTCCCTGTTCCTCAACCAGTTGCAATATATGTGCCTTTTTTATTGTGTATATATATAGTATATATATTGTGTGTATATATATATAGCAGATTGTGTTAGCTAGTAATATTGGATTTATTAGTCTTTTTCAGTGCCGGAATGATGGTGAGCCGTTGTGATGTGCTAGTGAATACCTTTCTGTGCTCTTTGTTGTCTTAGCACGTTGTGTGTTGATGCAAGGTAACTGTTTGGAGGGAGGAAAAAAAAAAGTCACAAAATTATTTTCAGCCAAGTCGGTTTCTTTAATATTGTCTGCTGATATATTTTTGAACCTTACTCTGCATCGAGGACATATGAGTGAAAACAGGGCTATGTGAGAATTATGGATGGAGAGCATTAAGATTTGTGGAATATATGTGTTTATTTTATAGGGGTTGTGAACACGTGGAACTAAGGAGCATGGTTGAAAGCAATGAAAAAATGGTTTAGTGTCCCCATAAGAGAGGACAAAGAGGAAGAGGATAGCGTGTGTCAGTTTTATGTGTTAGGAAGATCTGAGCTGAGAAAAGGTTGCGGGTTGGCTGTGTCCCATACTGTAAACTTCTGTACTTTGAAGTTTCCACCTCTCACCATTTCTTTCTTCACTGTACACAAGGGCAGGAACTCAGCTGAATCTTTCAAGCAGAGTCATGTTCAAGAAACACTTTTGCAGGTTCCAGGAAGGCTAAAGAAAGTACTCATGCATGAGGTGAGCACGGATCTGCTGAAGACATGATGTAGAATGGGAAAGGCGTAGAGCGAGCAGAGAGGAGTATGTGTCACTGAAGATGGAGTGTTGTACAAAAGAAATCTAGTACTAGATGTGGACAGCTGTCTGACGAAATGCATCTTCAAAACACTGACTTCCAGTGTTGGATTTTAAGACACTTTTTGCTGCTTTTTTGTCAGAGCTGTTATGTCTTTACAGTGAACGTGTAGTAGCGTTCTGTAGACTTCCTGATATTTTAATTTCCAAATCGCAGCATGCAGTCAAGAGTGATAATACTGAGATCGCATAATTACTTACCAAAGCTTTTAATGTGTGGAGTCACTGTACAGTCACAAAACTGTAATATGGAAGCCTTTGGTAGCTGGTCGGGTTAGCTTTGATGTTTCAGTTTTGCTACCCCACCATGTATTAACCACTGCCACAAGTCTCGAGTACGGAGTCTCAGTCTCATTTGCCGAAGTGTAAATGTATTGGTCAGAAGGTTCTGTGCCTCGCTCTGCCTCAGCATGTTTGTAAATTTAGATACCTCTAGAGCTTTTCCAGCAGGGTTGTCTGTCAGGCATGGATTTTGTGATCTCCATGAATATTTGCTTGTGTTTGACGAAGCTGGATCACGCATTCACAAAAAAAAGCCTTGTTTCTGTCCTGCTGATTTCCCAGGCAGTCTTCCGCATGAGACTGAGCCGGACTTTCCCTGCAACTACATCTTTTTGTGACTTAAGCAAGAGCTGGGAGACTTCCTTGTGCCTTTGACTTACCTGTTCATGCTTCAGAGTAAAGGGCTTCCTTAGTATTCTGGGTAGAGGGACAGCTGAGATTCTCTCTCATGTCTTGGTCAGGGGCTCAGCTTCATTTTAGTTCTTGCAACAAGAGCTGTTTTGGACTAAATTATCCTTGTAGTTGGCCACTCCCTTATTGCTCAAATGTATATTTAATTCCATTATTCAGAGTAAATCTTCTGGATGTTGAAGCACCAAATACATGAAGATCATTCTTTGAAGAGACATCTCTTTAGACATCTGTCTGATTTGATGAATTATATAGTAAAGTAGTATTACCTTTTTTAGTTTTGAGACTTCCAATGGCAGCTGTGTGTCTTGAGCTTGAAGTCCTTCTCCAGGCTTGGCTGCTTATGAAATATATATCGATCCAAGGGATTTTTTCAGGCTTTGGTTTCCACTTCAGTCTACTGTCAATTTTAAGTAGCTTCATTGGTGGAGCATGACACTTTTCTGATGTTTACATAACTTTTGCCTCAGTACTTGGTTTCACTGAGGATTTTGGGGAAAGGGTGGATAGTCCTCCTGTTATGGGGTATTCAACAAGATTTTTCAATGGTAGAGGTACATTTCCGCTAAGGATGGCTTTTCTTTGTTTTGCGTTGAAGTGGTAAAATTGACATAGATTTCTCTGGTTAACAATTGTCATTTTTTAATTCATCAGTTTTGAGGGATTTGTACGAGTTGCAGAGCTACTGTTCTAATTACAGATACTCAAATATGCTAGGTAACTTATGTGTAAGTAAGGTCTCTGGAGACCTTATTGCGGCCTTTCAATATATAAAGGAGGCTTATAAGAAAGATGTAGAGAGACTTTTTAGAGACACTGGAACAGGTTGCCCAGAGAAGTTGGAGATGCCCCATTATTGGAAGTGTTCAAGGTCTGGTTGGACAGGTCTAGTGATGGGGTTTAGACTAAATGACCTTCAATGGTCCCTTCCAACCCAAATCATTCTGTGTTTCTATGATTCTACTGCCTGCAGTCAATGATAGGGAGATGACTTGTTTACTTTTCCCTAGAACCATATGTAAAAATCACCTACAGTGTCTAATTCATAAACTTACTTAGCCCAGCGTGCTGTTGCAAACTGCAGCAATAGGCGTTGCTACTTATGGGTTGCATGCAAGTCTAGCTGTTCCCGGTGACCATTCTCCTTGTATGCTCTGGCATCTGCAGTTGTGTGAGGTGATGTGCACTTCAACATCATCTTTCCTTTAGTGTCTGTAAGGGAAGTTGAGTAATCTCTCTTCAGATCTGTTGGCCCAGTCTGTGTCGCTAATCTCAAGTGGAAACAAACACAGAAGTTTGCCGCTTGCAGCTTAAAGAAGCACTTTCTTTTATCTGTTTTAAACCAGTCTCTGACTAGTTTCGGGGAGTGCTGTCTGTTGTGGGATTTTGTGATTAACAGTTAATCAGTCACCTTACCCACTGCCTTCCTGAATCTTTGCACTTTGATTGTATACCCCCCTCAGCCTTCTCTTTTCCAAGTTAATGTCAACCTTGTTAGTCCCCTAGGGCAGCTGCTTTATTCCCTTAATTATATTATCTTCCTTCTCTATGCTTTCACTTAATTCCACCAAGTCTTCCATGAAACGTGGGTGCCAGAACCGCACCCAGTACTGAATATGTAGGCATATGAGGATTTTATGGAGAGTCAAAACAGTGTCCTCTGTGTTGTTCTTGATCACCTTCCTAGTGGTGCCCAGTATTTTATTGCTATTTCTGTCGGCTGCTGCTTGCATTGAGCTGATGTTTAAGAGAATCATGAGTGGTGATAGAAGATCTCTCTCATGAGCTGTGGCTGCCAAACTTTAGTTTAGTGTCACATAAGCATAGTTTAGCTTTCCCAAGATTCACCACCTTTCATTTGTCAGTGCAGAAGCTCATCTGTCATCTTTTGTCCACTGGGTTTTGTGAGGCCCTTCTGTAGTAGCTCACCATTGGTACGGCACTTAACTGCCCATTTGATTACTTGGATAAAGTTCTCCATTGGCATGTAGATCATTCAGTTCAATAAGGAAAAAGAAACCCACCAAAAAAAACCCCCTCAAAACCCCGAGAAATACTCAATAAATATATTGTCAAAGCAAATTCTGTCTTTAAAATCTGCAGCTATCAAGGATCAGGTAAGTTTTTCTGCATACAGCTGAACAATGTGTGATAGGTCTTGCTGCCAATATTCAAGTCTTGAGCAGTTTAATTTCTGATTTGTATTGTTTGCAGTATCTGATAGTAAGACTGCTTTGGTTTATATTCAGGTTATTAATTACAACTTAAATTTTACACTGACTGCTGTTTACTAAATTAGTAGCCAGTCATGCAGTTTTATTAATGCCTTTGTTAGACTGTATAGTTCCTATTAGAAGTTTTTGCCCAGACCAGATGCCAGAAAATACTCACGTTTTTTGAGGTTCATCCATTCATGAACCCAACCAGCCAACTGTAAGACAGAAAACAATTTTTTTGGTAGACAAGGTGAAGCCCCTCTAATCTTTAGATCTTCTGAAACCCAGAATAGTTGGTAACTCCAGCTCATCTCAAACTGCTTCATAGCTTTACATTCGTAATTGGTATGTTTCTTTCAAATTAGTTACTGTTTAAGTCATGTTTTGTTAGGTAGTATTTTGTATTCTGAAAGTTATTAGTGTATTATTCTGAATAAACAAGCTGGTACTGATTCCATTTTTATGGTTATAACAGTTATTTAGCACGACCTGAGTGGAATAGCACTGGATGAGCTTTTCTTCAAGATATATCTGTAGTGGTGGAGGAGGGGTGTAATTCAAACTGTGGCCTTAACTTAATTCCCCTCTCCCCTTAAGTACTCTTCACTTTTCACGCTTGCCACTATTGGTTATAAAGTTTTTGCTGAGTTTGGGGAAGAGTCAAGAGTAGGAACAGAACTTCAAGAAGAGACTATAGGCACGATGGATTTCAAACTGTGTACAGTGGTGTACTTTTGTTTGTTAGGATAATTTTAGGGATTACTTTTAATAACAACTATTTTTTTTCCTGAAATTAATGCTGTTGTGATATGAACTCTGAGAATATTATGAGGCACTTGTAACTTGTGGCATGGATTGGGGTTATTTGTAATTTTGGTATGATCTTCATTTTGTTTTTGCAGGTTTGGACTAAGCAACAAATTTGAAGCAGAATTTCCTTCATCTTTAACTGGAAAGGTGAGTATCTGTAAATAGGAATTTGGAAATAGAGTTAAGATTTTATTACAAAAACAGGAATTCCAGGTGTAGGCCATTGTAAGAGTAATAAATTGCACTGCTGTGGTACAAGTTTGGTTTTTGGGTTTTTTTTCCCTTGTAGGTTGCACCTGAAGAATTTAAAGCCAGCATCAGTAGAGTGAACAGTTGTCTTAAGAAGAACCTTCCAGTTAATGTACGATGGCTATTATGTGGATGCCTTTGCTGCTGCTGCACTTTAGGTTGTAGTATGTGGCCAGTTATCTGCCTCAGTAAAAGAGTAAGTTGAACTGCTCACGTAATTTTTTATAGTTAAGAGTTGTACTGGGTTTGTTCTCATTTTGTTGTGGTTTGGTTTTTTTTTTTTCTCTCCCACCTTTAAATGCTGTGTGCTAGAACTTGTTTGGATCTGTTTGGTTTCATACATCTTGATATCAGTTGTCTGTCAAAGTAGTTAGTTACAACAGACACCAGTCAGAACTTTGAGCCACTCAGTGAGTGGTAGTATAGCTGAATGTCTCTGCTAGAACCGTGTACTGTACAGCACTTACTATTATTGAAGTATCTTTCAACATACTTTTTTAATAGCTTCATCTTTGTGATACCCTTTTTGGGGTTATCAGAACTTGGCAGTGATTGAGCGGCAGTTTGTTTTGAGGAGCTTCTGATTACACTGTGGCCCAAACAGCCATACATTTTTGTTTAAAAAGGCAATTTTATAAAAGATAATAATTGTTTTTTTTTTTTTTGGATTTTCCTTCCGAGCTGTAGATAAGTAAGACTTTTTTTTTTTTTTTTTTACATTAAGAACTAGAAAGTTTTTTTTATCTGTGTACACTTGGCACTTAGTGTATTGTTCACAACAGAAGCTCATTGCATGTGCCTGTTTTTCACTTCCTTTCCCTCAGTGCAGTTAATTAGGCTACTCTCCCATCTCTTCTGTTTTCATGTGTGTAAAAATGGTCTTTGGCTAGTCCTATTTCACTACTCCGCAAGAAGTCTCTGTGCCTCCCCATCCTGTCCTCTCTATTAGTCCTGTTCCTCATTCCATCTCGTGGCAATGCATGTGTATATTCTCTCTTGTGTAATACCTCTTAATGCTACAAATTGCGGCCAGTTCAGTACACTGAACATCATCATGATTTTCTTTATCAAAGTCCTCATTTTACAGAGTCAGTAAATCAAGGCGTTCTAAAAAATCTATTTGTAGGATGAACACTGATCATAACAAAACCTGTATGCGTTTTTGTATCATCTAACTTCCTGTGTTAAGATCTTAATGCTTAGTCCCTTTGAGAGATTACTTAAGGCTAGTTTTAATTGTATACAAAATAAGGTAGAAAAGCCTCCTGGTAACACTGGAGTCTGTGGAGAAGAAAAAAAAATGTTGGCATCAGTGTGAATTATATCAAATGTTAGGTTTCCTGTCTTCAAGCTGTCACAAACTAGTAAGTCTCCTGTAGCATGATTGTATATCCATATCCTGAAAGTCTGTTACAAGAAATTAGAATTTGCTGATTGCTTCAACAGCTAAGTTGGTGACTTAGCTTGCAGAGAAGAGCACCTTTACCATTCTAGGCCTAGCTCTGTTCATTACAAACACAAGGGAAGCTTGCGTTGCTACTGTCTGTGTTTAACTTCTAAAGGAGAAAGCTTCTGGTACTCTTTAGTTTGACCCATTTTTTCTCATGTAATGTGCTGTTGTATCAGGAAATGACAGCAGGATGTAACATGGTAGGGACTGGTGCCCCAAGCCCTCATCTTCTAAACCGGGGCCTCTTAATCTATTACCAGAAGTCACAAATAATCAACTTTGTATACATTGTTAAACAAAGTCAGAAAAAAGGTAAGGGCTTGTAGCATCTGGGGCTAGAAAACAGTCTGAAGCTGAGGAAGGAGGTTCTGTGTGGGAACCCAGTGAAGCAATAGTTAGAGAAGTGCTTCCATTGAAGTTTGCATGGGATAGGAGTTAAGGTAAGCTCCCTTCCAAAAGGATAAATCCAGAAAAAAAACCCAAAACAAAACCAAACCCATGGATACTCTGTTCAGAGGAGGCTGGAAAGAGGTTAGTAGTGTAATTGTTGCTGTAATATACAGACTGCATAAAGACAGAAGAGTCTCAGAAAGAGAATGAACAGCAGGAGCAAGGACAGAAACTTGGGGTTGAAGTTTCAGAAGTCACCCTAGAGGTATGGCCCAGACTGTTGCATTTTTCCTGTTAAAGCTGGTCCCAGGAGACATTTAAGGACCTTTGTGCCTTTTCCTGCACTTAAGATTGGGGGACTCAGGCTGAAGCTTGGATGCCCAGCATTAGTGAAATTGAGGTTAAGACTGAGCTGCCTAAATGCGGTATCTTGTGATGGTGGGGATGGCATAGCAGCACTAGATGCTGATGGCACTGAATACCTGTGTTTAGGCAGTTTGGTTATTCCTCTGGAATGCAAATCATTTAAGTCAATATGGAGGCTTCAGATCTTGTGGCAACATCATTTGTCCATGTCAGCAGCTCAGCAAATGGATGTCTGCTTGGAAGGTTGTCTGTCAGAGAACCCAGAACTTGATGTTGGTTAGGCATCTGGAGAGTATAATATAGAGACGAATTAATTAACTTGTGTTCTTAAAGACAAACTGAAAGGGACAAGAATGTTTTCCCAAACTATAATTCTTAATCCTGGACCTGGCTGGGAAGGACTGGTAGAAGAGGTAAGGAGGAAAGCTGTCGAATATTTTCAAGGATGTATTTGCAGATTCTAGTATAGGAGACAAGCAGAAGAACTTGTAATGTTTCCAGTCAGGGCTACTACTCACAGAAAAGCAGTGAAAAGTTACTGCCACTTGAGTTGCTTGAATAGGTATGGGTGGATTCAAGTTTATTTCTTGGTAGACCCAGATCAGGAAAGTACGAAGTGATTTAAGTCGTTTAAATCCCTCTTACCTGGAATTACAGGTTTTGTACCCTTTAAGATGTCAGTACTGAACTGCATCTGCAAGCTTATAAGATTTTTCTTTTTAATGCATGACTTCCCATCAGTTTGTGTCAAAGTGCTGTGACAGGTGCAGGAAACTAACGGTATGTATTTGCCTAGAAGCGGGGAAAGTGAGAGACGGTGTGTGATGTGAATTACCTGGAGCTGCTCAGCAAATTGACAGCAGTTATAAATACAGCCTGCTTCATCTAGGTTCCAGTCTGTGCTTTGCTGAGTAGATTCCAGTAACACTGTGACAATAAGCCACTTCCTGTTCTTCCACTAAAAAAAAAATTAAATCCATAGACTGTTTTGGTTTGCTGCTAGTGCCACAGTTTTGCTGATACGTAGCAGACTAATGTATTCAGTGTGAAGTAATCGCTTATGTTTGCACTCTTATACTGCTCATCTCTGACTCTACTGTGTCTTGGAAGAGGGTTGTGTTGGTCAAATATGATCTTTCACGCTTTGACTTCCTCAGATCTCCTTTCACTGGCCAGACTCCAGCTATAACAGCCAGGAATCACTTCTTGAGGAAACAGGGATCTAGGATGACATGTGCCTGTTTCTTCCCTTCAACTATTAAATACAATGGATTCTTTCCCACTGACACTCGTAATATAAGAGTTGTAACAAATGACCAATAAATAAAAGGTTATTTATTTTATAGTACTTGCACTTGTCTGAGAAGTGTTGCTCAGAGAACTTTGCTAATTTGGCCCTGTCCTAAGTGACTCCTAGTGAAAGGACAGTTACTTAGATTTGGCCTGTGTTTCATCCTTTGCTGCAGTGATCACAAAAGACTCCTGAGACTGTATAATTGGAGAGTGTGATTTCTGAAAGCAGGATGGGAGTGTTCCCATGTAGAGCTGAAATTTATGTAGAACATGTTTTAATTGCACAATAAGAATAAACCAGTCATCATCTTTGCTCTTTCCTCCTGAAATAGAAGACTAACAAATTTGTTTTGTTGAATTGTGTATACAGTGAGCTAACAAGTGGGAGTGTTTCAAGTAAAGGATTTTATTAAATGAAACAACAATTTCAACTCTACAATTGCTTACTCTTAATACAGAAGAGTAATTTTTCTCAGAATGAGCAATTAAGAAACACCTGTTTTAATGAGGATGAATCAATCTGCCATGCTCTTAAATTGCTGGTATACTTCGCAGCTCTTTTTCAGAGAAACATTTTTTTAAGGTTCATGTAGACAAAATAAAAGCTGCAGCTTCAGAGTTTGTGAAGTTACAATCATTCTTTTAATCTTTCTCTGTATTCTGTATTTTTACTGCCTCTCATTGACTGTTAAAATTCTAACATCGAATGTAAATACGATTTTTGAAACTAGTCAGTTAGTGAAAGTTTGTGTTTAATGGGAATATGTACTTATTTTTGTGCAGGGAAAAATAAGTTATGGGTTTGTCTCCTTAAATCAGCAGGTGCTTCAAGCTAGGAATTTATTATCACAGACATTTGTAAGTTTAATTGTTAATTATATCACTTTAATGCATTTCCATGCAATGAAAGCTTTCCCTTCACTGTATTTTTCTTTTCAGTGCTTTGTTCAGTGCTAGTTTTGGAAGTCTTTGTACAGTATTGTTTCCTTCCTTCTTTTGCATTGAGGTATTTGAGAAAAAGCCTGCTACTCTTCACCAGTAGAATAAATGTTTAATTTGATTCAATATCTTATTGCCTCTTTCCTTTTATGTGGTCTTGATTCAATTTTAATGAATAAATGCTGCAAGAAAATTACATGAAATACAGTCCCTCGTTTGTAGATCTAGATCGTCAATGATCTTCAGCAGTTTTACTCATAGATTGTACTGTCCTTTCTGGGATAAGTTCCAGATTGTACAAATGAACATTAAGTCTTTAAGTTATTGTTCTTTAAAGAAAAAGAATGACATAGTGAATTATAATTCAGAAAGCACTACAGGCTGAGGTGCCCATTTGAAGCTGCTTTTTCAAATGAATTGACACTCATTTTCAGTATTAACTAAATGCTGTAGTTCCCGATGTGTAAATAGGATAAATAATTTCAACAGAAATGGTAACAATGAAAGCTATGATAGAATTGCAGCACTGCTAGATTTCTTAAAAGCTGGTATTGTACATGTAAATTGCATGTTTCAGAAGGTTCATGGGCAATCTTTTAAAATGAACAGAATGAGATATTTAATAGTGATCTGCATTAATACTTTCAAGAGCTACTTGTTTGTTTGTGAATTCACACAAAGCTGATGAATGCTGCTTAAGCCTCGTCATTAGTTGTCACTTACATAGCAGTTTACATCTTCAGAGTGCTGTATAAACATAAGTTAATTACAACGTCCAAAGTATTGATTAATTTAAGTATGTGGTGGAGGAGCTGGAATGAATTTTCTTAAATACAGTAGTCTTGCTTGTCAGTGGATGATACTGGCATTAAAATACATTAGCTCTGTTTATTGAAGCCATGAATACATCACACTTATTTTCAAAACTGAAGAAAATATATATTTTTCTCCTCTGCCTATCTGCTGGGGAGTTGGTACTGGAGATACTCTAATACCATACTGGTTTTCCAAGCAGTTTCTCAAGGCAATTACAGAAAGTGCCTTGTTTTTGAAGTCTCTGTTGCAAGAAGTTACATTGTAATCCAGTTTGGAAGAATCTTTAAAATTGTAAGATATTTATTATGTTTATCCTAATCATGTAGTCTCTGTATTGGCTCTAGTCAGCTTAGTAAAACTTTTTTAAAGTAGAGCTTGTATGTATCAAATATGCATTCTTGACCATTGTCTTCAAATATATTCAGAGGTCTTTAAAATCACATACATCACATCTCTTTTTTTTTTTTTTTTTTTTTTTTTTTTTTATTTTTTTAATATTAGCCATGAAATGAAAGCTTTAAAAGAAACAGAAGATTCAGACCTGGTATATTTTTCTTTGAAAATTGTTCACTATAATTTTGGTCAGAAGAGTCACTAAGTCCTCCACATACTGAACTCAAAGTGGCAAAGCTTGTAGAACACTGTAAATGTGTAATCATCATGTGTATAGCTCTGTGATTATTATTTTTTCCCTGTCTCTGAAGTCAGATTTTATTTCCTTCAGAGCACCCTGCAAAGGTTTTCGTGTACTTTCCTAAAGGGTGCAGTAGTGAGTCGGTGCATAGCAACGTGTGGGAGCAGATAGTTCTGCCATGTCTTTTAATTTGCAAACCTGCTTGGGGGGAGCAGGGCATTAAGATTGGCATGAAGAATACTTACAAATGTAAGTAAATCACAGAATACTACTTTGGTTTTTCAGAGGTCAAATGCAAATCCTTTAGTACTTAAAAAATATGTATTCTAAAGTTAAATTTGTAATTTCATGTATTCTTAATAATATTAATCTTAAATGCAGCATATATCTTTGGTTTCTATAGTGAATATTCTAAACACTATTTAAAATTGCCTTTGTAACAATATCTCCAAACATTCTAATATTAATCAAAATAATGCATGTAGGATTAACAGTTCCATGTTATAGTGCCTTTTACATTGTGATGACTAAGGTATCTAGAGGGAGCCATAGATCATTCAGTGGTTTGGTTTTAATATTACTTTTTGTATTGCTTTTCATGTCCAATCTGACATGTTTCTGAAAAAAAACCCAAATGTGAGCTAGTTGAAATTTGCATAGAGCTATTTTGAAAGACCATGCTAAAGATGGTCTAACTAATTGTCAGTTTTGGAAATCAGGTTAGGAAGGGTCATTTTTAGGATTCTGTCTTTAGCAGCTTGTAGATGATGCTAAATAGGGAACACAGGCAAACACTGTTGAGGAAAGACTTGGAATGCAAAATTATCTGAAATTCGTATGACAAAATTACAATAAGTAGAAAGCACTTCAGTGAACAATAATTTGTTAGACTCTTAGTGGAAAACAAACATAAAACTAGAGTGGGCTGCTGGTGAGTGTGAGGTAGTGACACTTCTGTGCCTCTTCTCTTGCTTTTTCTCAAAGTAGTCTTGCTCTGGCATGTATTCACTTTAACAAATAAACCAGGGTAAAACATAATTTTCTGTGTAAGTGGAACACTCTTAGTAACTCAAGCAGTGTGTATAAACAATATAACTTGTTATTTAACAACAAAAAAAAGTAGTTCAAGAAATGTGATTGCTGACAAAACAGTTGGGAGGATAAGGGGCAGTTCTACAAAAGAGAAGACTGAAGGAGTTGATAAGTGTACCAAACATACGCGTAAAGTGGAAAGTGATTAGGTACTTTTCATTTTGTTCCTGATAAAAATATTTTTTGCTGAATTTTGGAATAAATTGCTAAATTTGGAACAAGAATGATGATGGTGATGGAAAATATTTTTTTAAGTAGCCAGATTTATTTTATCTAAACTGGTTAACTAGCTACAGGATCAACCTGCTTGGGATTCAGTAATTTTCTGGTTTAATCCTAGACAGGCAAGGCACTGCAGAGGTTGTCTTTTTCAGAGGAATCGTTCTCTTCAACATGCATGCTAGTGAAGCACTGGATTTTTACAGGGCCTTCTAGAGTTATTTTGTTAAGTTGTGCTGTCTTTCAGTCTTTCTGGCCATGTAGCTTCTCTTCCATTCTTGGCCTCTGCCCCTAGATACTCCTAACAGTAGGAGTCAAAGGCTTCCTACATATAAATTAAACCTGGGAGCGTTCCTAGGAATTGGTGCTTTATAATCTGTACTCAGAGAGAGGTCCCTGGCAGGCCCTGGATCTGTATTGTGTAACAATTCCTAGGCATTATCAGACTGGTCTAGGCACTATGAGTGGTTCGGAGGTTATGAAACCTTGTTGATATAGATGTAAGGTGTTGCCTGCCAGCTGGCTTCTAGTGAATGGGAATGTTTCTGGGCACAGTTTCCTTTCCTAATAGAGATGTAACCTGAGATTGTTTAGTTTTTCCACCTGTGCTGGACTTGAACTATGTTCCATAGCATACTACTGGATATTTTGGAAATAAATGACGGAGACCCAGATTAACATCTCTGTAACTTTAAAAGAGAAGATGGAAGTGAAATTTTCATCCATTTTCAGTTTATAATTTCCCACCGTGGATGACACCAGATGAGCTATTTGGTGAAGATTTAGTCCTATTTTCATCCCTGTTATGGTCAATTCCATCTTATGTGTTCATTTTCTGTGCCCCTTTCTGTGAGAATGTCTTTCAGCAGTAGGTGGATGCTTTAGATTGTCATGGTCAGATTTGAATAATTTGTTTGGAGGGAACGGAGCTTCATGGTTTTTGTTTCCTTATAATGACAGAGAATTGGAACTAGAATTTAATCCTAGAATAAGGGAGTTACAAATATTTATTTACAAGTTCAAGTAACAACATTAGTTATAATCCTGATGCTTCATGGATCAGTTCAACATCTGTCTGCCTTTGAAATGTGTTTTTCTGCATGTCAATTAGGCCTTCTCAAGGGAAGCGTGTTAATTTTGCCAAGGTCAAGAACATTTCTTCTACAAGGCTTCTCCATAGTATGAAGTTTTCACAGTGGTTGGCTCTAGTTGCTGTCACCTCATTACAGAAAATAGCTAGCTACACTTATTTGGTGACCTAGCTCTTCCAGAACAGCTAAAATATCCAGTGGCTAAAATACCAAGTTAGCATCTTGAGTCTTTTGGATTGTTTATATTTGAGAGGAAATTTATGTAAGACTTTTGTAATCAACTTTTAGGAACATTCCTTGATAATTGTTCTCTGCCACATGTTTCTGCTGCAGACCAAAATGACTTTGGAAAATACTCATCCGCTATCTATCAGTTAATACATTGGTGATACTACTACAAGATGTTCTCCATTGTACTCCTGGATTATGTACATGGGGTGTATGTTTCTGTTCACCTTCTCCATTCTCCACATATTTAATGGCTTTAGTGCTTTCTTAAACAGTCTAGGAGTTTGAGAATCAAGGTAACCAGACTCTCTGAGGAATAGTCTTTGGCATAGACACTAAAAACTGTTACATGCAGTAATGTCAAATAATGCTGCTCTCCTCTTTATATCAGCAGACAATGTGGTGGAAGAGACCTTTCCGAAAGTGGTTGATGTGATTTGATTCATTAAGCTTTTAATTAATCTCTCTGTGATGTACCAACCCAGGCTTGAGACCCATAAAAATTAGGTCAGTTTATGGATCATGTGAGGATATGGGACAATATCTTCAGGGCTGTCTTTTAGAACCAGAAGTTTCCCTGAGGTCAACTTGATGTTGTCCATTCTTCCACTCCAGCATTCTGCTGATTGTGTTTCTCTTTGCCTGATCAGGAGCTTTGATCTGTGCTTTGGTCTGGGCTCGCTTTCTGCCCAGGATCATCTGTAAGGTAAGACAAAAGACGTGGCGGTTATTTCAAGACTGTACAAAAAGCACCAGGATGCTACATTTATTTCCAGGTATTCTTCAATCTGTGTAGTATGGATTTCACTCACTTTCTTGCATGAATGCTGCAGTGGCTTCTGGGATGAGCACCCTTAAATAGTCTCTAGTAAGAGATATCCTAGCTGCTAATAGGAAAGACAATGCAAGATACATCTATGTGGTTGCACAGACCCCTTTTCAAACTACTGTGCGTGCTGCAGCAGGTATTCCAGGATGTCAGGGTCTGAAATCAACTCGGGTTTCACCTTTGTCATCTTTGCCCTTCACAAATAGAGAATTTCTTAGTAAGATGGGAATCTTACCAATTTAAAGTTTCTAAAGGGTTTATTTGTGATACAGTGTTCAAGGTGGGGACTTTTTCAGCACGGATAAAGATATATATATATAACTGTTGTGGGTGTTCTGAGTACAGCTTTGGCATTTTTGTGGCACCAATATGGACCTCAGAATTGACTTGGGGGATGTTCTGGCATGTTGAAAGTCAGCATACAGTTGTGTGACTCGGTTATTTTCTAACTTTTATATTTTGTTGTTTGTGCTGATAACTAAATTTCTGGGGTACAAATTTTGTAGTCAGGTATATCTTTGTTTGGAGAATGAACAGCAATTCCTGCGTCCATCATTTCTCTCTTTGAGTGAATACAAAGACAATTAATACAAATTAATTGTAATACAAATTCTGGCCATATGAGAATCAACAAGAATCTGCTTAGATTGGTCTCTTAGTATTTTGAAATTTGAGCATGAAGGTTATTTTTTCAGGGCAATATTCAAAATTATTAATACTTGATTGGGGTAATGTTTTATATGAAGGAATTTGAAAAACTCTGCATAGTATTTATTGGGCTAATGTTGCACTACATTTACGTATGTTTTAGAGTTTTCAGAAGAGCAAAGATCAGATGCATGTAGTGGGAGATTCTTTGGTTGTTCCCAGACAACCACAAATAAAATTGATAGTGGAGGATAGCGCTGTTACTGTCTACGTTTTTTTCCCCACTTAGATAAAGACAAAGGGAGGTACTCAAATTAGCACCGTTTTGGGAGTCATGTAAGATCCTTTTGTTTAATATTGTACCAGTCATTTACTGATTTACAGCAGGAGTTGGGGGGACTTTGGCCCATTCACTAGTGCAGTTTAGTGCAGCGTGCATGTTCCAGGTTGTGCGCAGCAAGAGGGGGCCCTGTGGCTGCACAGCCTCCCAGTCCAGACCGTAACTGCAGCTGGAATTGTAAGCTAACTTCACTAGACCCTGCAAAGCCATAACAGAAAGGTCTTGCAGTTGGTCATACAGGTAACACACTATTTGTATTCGATACTGCCTTCTTTCTCCATGAAAAGTTCATGCTTGACCTTCCTGGTTTTTTTTTTTCCTTTTTCTTCCATGTTTAAGGGCAAAACTTTATTTTTTAATTGGGAGCAATAAGCATTGGTGAAAGTGTATTCTGAGTTTGGGGCTTTTTTGGTAGTCTCGATTTTTCAGAAGACACTGTCAAACATGAATATCCTTAAAGAATCAGTTGTTTTACAGGAACGTTTCATTAAACTTAGCATCTAGATAGTTGATTGAAGAGGTTATTTCACGAAGTTCTGTGGATAACATTGAAGACTATTGCTTTTTTCATGGAGTATGTTACAAAGTATACTTTCCTGTCATTGGTATGCTAAAAAGTGTACTTGAATTGCAGTTTTAGCTTTGCTCAAATATTGGACAGGTTTTTTTAGGAAAAAAATTTTTAAAGCTGGATAGTATTAAATCTTCCTAATAAGCAAGTCTCTCTTCCACTTAATTTGTGCTTTTGTTGTGGCTAACAAATAATTTGCTGTATGGGTTTTTCTGTACACCATTGATAGAATATATAAGCTTGTCATCCTAGTGTGCTGGAAATGCTACACTCAAATCAAGTGTTCCTTTCTGGTTTTGTATATCCTCACCTGCTCCTCACTGTAAATCATTGAGATGTCAAGAGCAGTGATTAATTAAGCTGCACGTGCAAGTGCTTTTTTTCACCTGTCAAGTAGGAAGAAAACTTACTATAGTGAATTGTGTGATACTGTTTAATTCATTTCTTTTTATTCCAAGCTCTGAGGTTTGCAGAAATATTTTTACAGTCTAATTTTCATTAACATTTCTGTATTGATAGTATGGTGAGATTTGGGAGTTATGACTATACTGAATTACACTACAGGAAGGATCGTATTTGAGGCTTTGGGAACATAAATAATTGTCGTCGCGAGGCTGC
The DNA here is from genome assembly GCF_000687185.1 of Egretta garzetta. Lineage (NCBI taxonomy): Eukaryota > Metazoa > Chordata > Aves > Pelecaniformes > Ardeidae > Egretta > Egretta garzetta. Next base: position 1,823,037 of record NW_009260264.1, on the reverse strand, counting down.
ATGTGTGTTTATCTCATGCTAGTCAAATGATTTTAAACTGGTTTCTTATTTAAATAAACCAATTAATAGTATGTAACCGCCTATCAGTTTCTTATTTATGTGTATGTATTGTAATATATATGTAATTTTATTGGAATTTGAAAAGCTTGGATGTTTTTCACACTCTCTGGGGCAAACAATGAAATTAAATTGTATAGTGATCTTAATCTGTTATTAAAAGGTCCTGGAAAGGAAGATTACAAGGTAGATTCAGGTTTTGAATCGGTTTTGCCATTGGTTTAGCAGCGGGTGGGCAGGCAGATGCCTGCTCAGAGTAGAACCTATTGCCATTTTTCACCATTGATAGAGTAGCCTTTCAGAGTCAATGAGCTCTGTCAATGTGAGCTTGTCAAGGCTACAACTTCATAGACCTGAGAGGCGGTTTGAGAGGTCAGCCCTTTTCAGGTTTGCTGTGATGCAAATGAACTTTAATGCTTAAACAACTATTGGAATTTTTATGTCTGCTCCTTGTTCTTTTTTCTTCACAAAGTCATTGACGAGACATTCAGTGCTTTTTAAATTGGAAGTTGCATTGTGCTAAAGACCTAGTACAGATTTACGGAGGGCTGAAAGCAGTTAGATCATGTTCTTTTCATGG
>NW_009260264.1:1808898-1822270 GCF_000687185.1 Egretta garzetta | reverse complement strand
GCCTTCAGCATTCAGATGGCAATTTTAACAAAGCTTGGGGGCTAGACAAGGGACAAAACGACTGAACTGAATGTTAATTACACTCTGCAGCCTTATTTTCTTTTGATTTGGAGCTGACTGGCAACTAAATTAACAAAAGTGTGACCATAACTGCTGCCCTATTTTCATTTAAAAGGAGAGCAGACTCTAAAAGGCTATCTTTACAAAGAAACAAGTGAGGTCTACTGATTATTGTTAAAGGGCACTGTCTTTAAAAACATAATAATAACAATAACCCCCAAAATACTCAATTCCCAATTGATGTGATAAATTTGTGACTGGCACATCCACCTTCTGATAATTCCTTGACTTGAGCTTTTTAAAATAACACAAATAAAAATTCAGTGTAATGATTACTCATAGATAGCAATGATCTAATTTTTAATCATGTGACCACAGTACATGCTTAGAAGTCTTTCCCCACAAATGCTTTGGTCTTAAACTAGGGAGAAGCTGATGTTTGAAACTCAAGATGTTAATATTTGGTGGGAAGTGAATAATTTGTTGTCTAACTTTTATTTTACTCAGACATTCTTGTTTCTCGTGACAGCATTTAGTTTGATTTGTTAAGGTTCATTTACAGTACTTGTATTTTGTAGTAATAACAGCAAGATGCTTTCTCATCCCTTCCCCTCACCCCTCTGCCTTGTAAGGAAGCTGCAGCTGCACTAAGTTGTATTTGATCCTTGTCATTGCTCCGTCCTTTTGCACCTGCAGCTCTGTTGGTCTCATCTTAACACCTGGCACCATGAATTATCCTCTTTTTATTCATAGTCAGTAGCAAATCCCATTTAGAGATAAGCAGTATATACTCTGGCAGTCAAATGACCATAAATGTCAGAATGTATTTCTCAAATGTAAATATAACTGAATAATTACATTCAAGATGCTGTGAAACTTTACAGCACAGAATGTCCTTTAATACTACCATGCATAATCTTAAAAAGCTGTGCAGAACAGCTTTCAGGATTCTCTATCTGAAATGTGGACAACATAGGCAGTAAAACTTTGCTTTAGAATCCTAAATATTTGGTTTACTTTTCATACAAATCACGTATTTAGTAATAGTCATTTGTACAGTTTACTGTAACTTCCTGCATTTGGTTTTCGGTCTCTCAAATCTGGATATAAAAGTAACAAAAATTTCTCTTTTGTTTAGAGTATTGCATATTTGTACTTGACCTACAGCACTGCAAAATAGTTTGTGACATTTGTCAGTTTAGATGCCAACCTTCTTAGAAGCAGTGCATTTAGACCACTGATACTGGGGGAACAGCATTCCTGTTTTTATGCTTCGATCACTTCAGATTTTCTGTGGTTTTGAAGCTTTAGAATTGCTACAAGAACCAGAAAGCATATATATGAACAGTTTCTGTTCCAAAATGGTTGACGATAGTACTTTGGGTGTCATAAAAAGTTGCTGCTTTTCTATTTACTATTTAATATCAGAGAAGTTTTGATAGTACCACAGACCACCCTGTACTCAGTCACTGTCCTGTACCTCTCTCCTTTTCACACAAAAGCAGCTGCAAAACAAAGTTTTTCTAAAACCAGTCAAGAGTAAAATTCTTTCTCATTTGTCTTCCAGACACGAAGATCGATTGAGAAGTTATTAGAATGGGAAAACAATAGGTTATACCACAAGGTGAGTGCCGCAGGGAGCAGCTTCGTACTGTTGGAGTTTGAATTGCACAGTATGGAAACAGATGCTTTTGTTGAACGAAAAATATGAAAGGTGGACAAATGGGCTAGTCTGTGTGCTGCAATAAAATACAGCTCATTTTTCTTCTTTTTCTTTCCTCCTTGTCTAGCTGTGCTTGCATTGGAGACTAAGCAAAAGGAAATGTGAAACGAATAACATGATGGAATATGTAAGTTAAAGGGCTGTTTTGTGAGTTTCTCTATTAAATGATCATTTATTTTGCTTCTGATCTTATTCTTTTCATGATTATTAATCAGTAAAGGTGTCAGGAGCTTAATCGCCTGAGTGCAAGGATTTTCTACGGTTCACAGATGCATGGTTTCATGTGCAGGACTGATTTATAAAGTTATGAATGACTTGAAAACAAGGCTTCACTGTGTTCTGAAAAATAATAAATTAATTGCCAAGATAAAATAGCTTGAACATGTGCTGATGGAGTGTGAAATTTTAGATGCTGTATAAAGAATAACCACAACTTTGGTTACGCAGCAAGTCAGATATGGCTGTTTTATATAATGCTAATCAAGTCTAAAAGTATGGAAGAAGACCTTTCAACAAAACTGTTGGAGCTTAAGAAACCTTTAGCCTTTTTAGATTTTAACTGCCCCTTACCTCAACTGTCTTGAAAGTATCTTTATCTCCAATTGGTGTCACAAAAATAGTTTTAAGTCAGTCTCTGGTGTTTTAACTTCAATTTTGGCTGAGACTTCAATTAGCCCTCCTTGGAAATATACAGTGAGAAGTTATACGTGGTTTAAAATTAATTATGTCCAATGTGGGATTTTAGTTTGTCTAGCTTGCAACCTTCTTGCTCTTTTTTGGTGCTGTTCTTATTTCCGTTGTCAAAATATCTTGGAGGTACGTAGAATAGGATGAAATTAAGCTGCTAAAATGTAAGAAACATTAGAATTTGCATAATTTCTTCTAATGTTCTAGGAAGTAAGACAATAAGAAGGGTTAGCTTTTTAAAAATAAAGAATAGCTTTTGAGAAATATCTACTGTATTAGTTCTAACTTATCTGTAATCTTTCATTACACGGTACTTTTGTTCTTTGAAACAACAAAGCTATTGTGCATACAAAAAAATTAAAAGTGATTAAATAGTTGGAAATTATATTAAAAGAATGTTTTCCTTTTAGTCTTCCCCTTTTTCCTGTTTCTACATTAGATTTTATTTCTAGCCTGAAACATAAGATCTTCAAAATGCATTTTTTACAGAATGGGTCTATTCAGTTCACTGAACAAGTAGACTTTTTGTAACATCTATTCTACAAAATGTTTTGGGTTAGATGTACGAGATGTGACCGAAATGGAATAAAGCAAATTTCAGAAAGTAGATTTGAGCTTTACCTAAATGTAGGATTTTTTATTTCATTGAAAATTTTAGTTTTCTACAGGAAAACACTGTCACGTTCAATGTTTTGCAGATTCAGTTGAAAAAAAACCCACATAAAATACTAGTTTGTAGATACTATAGCCCAGCAACATTTACAGATGAACATTAATTCTATTAAATATAATTTAAAATCAGTTGACTCATTTACATTAATATGTAAGTACGGGCATATAGTGTTACAGAACAAAGTTTGAAGTCTTTATTTTCAATTTGTGACATGTCTAATATATTATCTCTGGATATATTTAATGAGAATTTTTACAAAATGTCTCTATTTCTCTGTACCATTTTCTCATTTTCAGTGAACTGATTTGTTAGTCTCTTAAAAATTGCCCTTAATGTTGTGCTCATGATTTAATTTTAAATAATAAACACTCATCCGCAATTTTTTTTTTCAAACCAGGTGATTAAATTACTCTTCTACCCAAAATGTGGGTGCTTTGCCAACTTGAGCTTCCAAATCCACTGTTGTGGGTGCTAAATTAAATGATTGATTAAATAAATTAAATAAAGACAAGACAGCCTTACACCTTTGGCATAAACACAGTGTTCCAGCTTTACTTCTTTCTCCCTTTTTGAAACTTTGCCTGAATATCAGAAGCCCCGGTTTCACTGAAGCATCCAGTGGTTGACTCATGTCAGTGATCTATGGATTTTGAGTAGTTTCCATCACTTCTGAAAATAAGTCACCTCTGAATATCTCTAAAAATAAACCTGCACACAGGATTTTGATATTCATTATTTCAGAAGCATTTGCCTTAGAAATAAAATCAGACTTACTTCTTTCCTGATGTTCACTATGCTATCAGAAATAAAGGTGTTTACTCTCTAAGCAGCCAAGTTGTGTTCTCTTTTACAACCAAAACCATTTAGAAATTATTTTTTAACTTCTTAGAAAGGCAAGCTCCCCTTACAAGTAAATAAAATCTTTAGTTATGTTACCAGATGCATTTCTTTGTTTATGAAGACAATTATGCTGCTGTATTATGACTGTCTCTCCGAAGAAAGTTTTTCTTTAACTTTTCTGTTTAAAGTAGGATAAATACTTGAATTGTATTCTGGAGTGTACCCTACTATGTGTACATAGCTCAGAAACACATAGCTTAAATTTGAATTGGGACCATAAGAATAATCATGCAAAAGCATTAGTTGAGTTTCTTGTTAACCACTTGCAGATTTGTTAGATATGGGAACTTTGCAAAGGTTGATACACATTTCTGTTTGAATTTTGAACTGTAAACATGGTTTAGAGTCCTATATTAAGTGGAAACAATTCTGAAGTACAGGGAATTGCATGTGTAATTGAAAATGAACTTTGCATATATTGTGCCTTCTGGTTTTTTTTTTAAATGAATATATTTATCTCTCACAATTTTTTCCTAATAAAGTAAATGAGTTATGTTAAAGAATAATTATGTAGTAGCTTATTTCAGTTTGTTTAGATGTGCTAGGTATTGGTAGGCAAACTTTTCTAGTTGAATTTGATTCTTTAAGAGTTTTGGTTTTCTACCCCAAGACAATTATACCAAACATGATTTTTCTAGTAGTCTCCTACCTAAGAGAAGCACTGTGATCTTTGATTGTCATCACAACTTGATGTACTTTAAAAAAAAAAAAAGTGAATTATCATTGAGATAGATAATAGGATTGCTGCCATCTTCCATTTAATATATATTTGTTTTCTTTTTATACAGGTCATCCTTATAGAATTTTTACCAAAGACACCAATTTTTCGACCAGATTAGCATTTGATTTATTTATAGAGACTTATTCGAGTATGTTGTCTTTCCAATGGTGCCTTGCTTGGTGCTCTCCTGGTGGTAACATAGCATTGGTTCTACAGAATCTTGTGGTGTTTTCATTCTTTTTTTTTTGTTTGCTTTGTTGTTTGTATTATGTTTTTTTAAAAAAAGAGCATGTTCTAAGTGCATTTGGTCAAACTCTGCAAAGTCATTTCACGCAAATGTTAACTACTACTTAAGTTATTGTTACTTTTACTACTTCTGTTTATTAATGTATCTTGATTTTCAAAGAGTCTTTTATATGTGTGCGCGCGTGTGTGTACATATATATAACTATAAATACACAGCTGAAAATGGCATACAAGTGAGCAGGTATTTTTTTATCCCAAAATGACACAACTGATTGACTGTACATTATGTAAGTCCTTTTAATCGTTCATTTACATGCTGAAGTACCTTCTAAGATCTTCCTAAACTTTTGTCAGTGACTAGTCAATTGTAAATATTTTAATTTCTTTTTGGGATATTGGCTAGCCTCTTCCAACAAAAGAAGGAGATAAAGTTCTTTTTGAAACTGTGCTTTTTGGAACCCAAATGTCATTGCATTAGTAGAAATCTGTGCTTTTCATGAAGAAGTCCTGTCAGCTGGTTCTGAAAAAGTTCTAATTTAAAGGTTAAAAAAAAAAAAGCAGCAAAATAAAATTATTTTACTCAGACTAGAAGAATTGCTGAGAGAATTGCATGCACCTGGTTAGTAGAACTCAAGATCACAAAAATATATTAGTATTCCAGTTCCTAATGTAGCTGTTTTAATTCAGGCTAATGCCACGTATCAGCTTTATTCCTACTGTTTACCACATCATGTACACAGGGGTGCAGAAGGACTTGTTTTACTAAAACTTACTGTCCAAGAGGACCTTTCAGGGTGGTTTTTTTTTTTTTTTTTTGTTTGCTTGTTTTAAAGCCACATAAGCAGAAAAAAGTTACTGAAGAAATCTTAAATCGTGCAGTTCCAGATGCAAATGCAGATGCAGTGTATTAAAAATAATCAAAGCAGGGTACACTGAGCAACAGTGTAAGTTTAAATGTGTTAGAAAATTATTTATTGCACCCTTGCTTCTGCTTGTTTTGGTTTACAAAGCTTATTTTCTGCACAAGTGTAAGACTTTTTTTAACTGGATATATGATGTATGCTTGGGTCAGGCCAGTTGTATTTCATTTCTTCTACTTATATCTTAGTTGTACATATCTTCACATATAAGTTTTTTAATTGCAACTCAATCACATTTTTAAATTTGCTTTAGGTATCTAAAATTACTGTACATGAACATTAATGTAAGTTAAGAATATGTTCCTTGTACAGTTGTGGTAGCAAGCAATAATGTGAATATATGAAAAAACAGATATACTCTGCTTAATATTTGTATGAATGAAAAGTTGATACCACTACAAGAATAATCTTCTCTTTTTAATCTTTTAAATACAAGTTTTATTTCAAGGTAATATATTACAGGTACCTTGATGCTGTGAACTATTTTTCTATGTCTTCAAAATATTTATTCTCTGTAAAATATTCTCTAGTGAGTATTATATTCCTAAATTGTTGATAGTGGGAGTGGTCTAGAAAGTTTTAAGTTTTCTTAAATCTAAGCCTTCTGTATCTGTTCCCAAAACTCATCCTTTGCTCAGCTTTTGTCCTGCTGTTTACTTTAAAAATAGTTCAGCTTTGCTTTTCATACAAGCCTACAAGTGTGTTTCTTTGACTTGACGGAATATGATTTTTAGTTAACAAATACCAGTTTTGTGCTGCTTCAGTCTTCTGGGTCCCACAGTGGTTTCTCTCCAAAGTAACTGGTTATAATTCTTAAAAAAATCAATTTCAGCCTCTTCTTCAGTACAAATCTGTGTCTGCAGCACTCCTCCTCTCACCCAAAGTATTAGTTATAATCTCAGACCAGTTTCAGCCTCCGAGGGAGGCCAGAAGCCTAACATTGATGGCTGCTGAGGTTGCAAAGGTTGGAGGTGAGGGGGAGAGGTTGGAATTGAACAGAAATTATAACTGGTGATAAATACCAATGACCAGAAATATATGTTTATTTCTTCAACTGTCAGTTTTCAATAAAATGCATATTGAATCAGACAAGGCCTAGATTTTGTTATCAAAATTCTCAGTTGACTGTATAGGTAGGTTTGTATCATAGATGCAGTTTTCCACTGGCAATTCATTAGTGTGGAGGGATAGGTTGGATATGGCTTGTGATATGTTCGTAGCAGCACCGCATGCAGCATGAGCTATTCGCCTTAGTTTTCTACCCGAACTTTCCATACCGAGTTCTGTGACACCACAACTACCTTGCCAGCAGCACCCAAACCTACCTACAGTAAAGCTAATTTGAGCGTGATGTGCGCTGGAACTGGAGCAGTGAATAGAGGGTGGCTTTTACAGGTTGGCAATGAGTATCTCATTAGTAAAGCTTCCACATAAAGTGGTAGTGCTGGTTAAGATCTTGTCTACTTTGAGGTGCATCTGCAGTCATCTGCTTGGTTAGCCGGCATTTCTGTATTTTAACTATGACTTTCTCTGTAGGAATTCTAGTACAGGGGTCCAACGTAGAGCGCTGAGCAAATAAAATGTTAAATCCCTTAGTAAGGAAGCCAGACTAATTGTCTCTGAAAGCATTTCTGATACTTTATTAAAACAATGTCTCTGACTTAAAGTACAACCAGCAAACTTGAGAAACTGCGTGTGTGTATGTGTGTGTATATATATATATATATGAGTTGTGCTCAAGAGCGTTACTCTCCTGATGAAGTAGTACACTCACCTAGTAAGAATGTTTTAAAACATTTTCATATAATCCCTTTTCGATTCATTAATTGCAATGATAGGAATTGAACATGGCAGGAACTTTAATCAACCATTTAATGCCTGCAGCAGTCATCCGGATTTTCCTTTGATGCTGTTTCTAAAATACTAAATCTATTTGTTTTGTGTGCTAGTGAGAGCATATTACCTTTTTTTGTCCAATTGGCAAAAGAATGAAGTTGCAACAGTTTAGCAGGACAGAAGCTATAGTAGGACTTCCAGACGTGGCCTACTCTTTGTTACAATAAATATTACATTGTACTAGTTTGTTCAGATTCTTACAAGTCAGCAATTCCTACGAATAATCTTATCTATTTCCAATTTCCTTGAATAGTAAGAGTTAGATACCCATTTGATACTCATCATTTAACAGATGATGCTAATTATGTCTGTTTTGCCTTTAGCCTGAAAAACTGTTGGTAAAGGCATTGATGACTCCCTGTGAAAGCTAATTATTATTTTTAGATGTAGTGGCCTTTAACTGGCCAATAAAGATTTCTTTTTTGCTGTAATATAATCAAAATAAGTTGCTTTTAATCTTTTAGTGATAGGTAGAAATAAGTCCCGAGTGAGAAAGGCTTCCTGTCTGTTCCTACATGAAGAATTCTGTAGAGCTCATCTGTTGTTAAATAGCTATGATTTGAAGTTTATACTGGGATTGGTAAACTTCACCAGAAATTAAAATGTTTATGGAGATAGGTTATATGAAGTCAGTAATTTTTTTTTGTAATAGCTCAACAAGTCATTTTAATAAACTATGTATGCAAATCCAAAATTTCCCACGATATTCAAAACCAAGTAGAGTAGATTGTAAAAACTTCTTACAGTACATAGATGTAAATTATAATCTCTAAATCAATTTGTTAAATGATACCTTTTTGTAAATCTCAAGACCATGGTGTTTAAATGCAATACTCTTCTCCCTCAGATATATGCTTACTTAAAAGTCAGTTTTCTTTCTTTTTTTTTTCTAAAAGTCATTATTTAGCCCTGAAGACTGTAGGGAAGAGCTTTAAAATGCAATCTGTAACTGCTCAGAAGCCAGAAGGCAAAGAAAAAGAACTTGTCTTTATTCCCTTCCCTCCACCCCCTACCCCAAAGTCTTAATTTTAAATTGGTCCCCTTGTTTTGGGAGCCTTAGCTTATGGTTTTTGAGCAGCTGGCAATAATGCAAATTGTCCACCAAAAGACCCTATTTGAATTCTGAACAATTTAGAGAGATCACTTTAATTGAAGAGGCAAAAGACTTGTTAAGCAAAGAAAATCCCTGGTTCTTTTAAGTTCTTCCAGCACTGCTGTTGAGTAATTAAAAGAAGGATCATGATGACCCTACATTAGGTCAAAATCCAGATGATTTTATGTAAAGGAAATGCTCGATTAGAGAGGTCTCAGAGCCCCAAATGTCTTGGATTCATAGTAGCAACTTATTAAGGGTAAGTGGCGCTGGCTAGTTTTGTATCCATGACTAAAATAATTTATGTTGCTCTTCAGCAACCTTGCTTATGAAAAGAAAGCATTTTAGAAATAAGATCTGTATTAATCACCGCTAATTTGCTGTAATTTCTGTGCTGCTTCTCCCTAAAGCCACGTTGCATTTCCATCACAAACAGCTAAGTGTATGATCATTATAATGCCTTTAATAGCCATATTGTAGGTAGAAATATTAACTTCTCAGGGACTCATAGGAAATATGAAAATGGAGTTAGAGCTGAATGCCTATCTGCATGAAAGCTTACTTTGCAAACGGCACCCTAGAAAACTTCTGATTGTAATATGCATGACCATTATGAATGTTACCAATATCCAGCTACGAGAGCTCCCTTTACCCTGTATTAGGCTGCTGAATGTCAATGTATGTTGGATAAAGATAAATGAAGGTGGTTTTTTTTTTTTTTTGTTTGTTTGTTTGTTTTTTTGCTGATTTGGAGAGAGTGATTATTTCTAATGGTGCTACCTTCTTAATTCCTGTGTTTGTTCTTTGTCAAGTCCTCTCTGTAGGCTGGGTGAGTCAGGGGATACTGGTGTAATGAGAAAACAGTACCATTCTTCTTGAGGAGGTGGGAAAATTTCAGGGGGAGGAGTTACTCTAGAAGCAAAAAATTTCACTGCTGAAAACGTCGTGCATTTATTCTACATTAGTTACAGATATCCGTTTGGCTTGTTTCATTGGTAACAGTATTTTGCAGTTACTTATTTTTTGTACTTCATCTTTTTGCACACTGATGTTTCAGTCAGCGTGGGCTGAATTAGAGACTATTTTTGACAATTTAAAAAAAATGAATCCTTGCATGAAACTTCCTATGTTGACACTTGTGCTGGTGTGTGTATGTCCACCATGTGACACCTGCGTAATACGTCTTTTATAAACTATGTTTTATTGTTTTCATGGAAGATGTCCTTTTAAAAAATTCTTCTGCTTCATTTAGCTCATTAATATTTCATTAAGATATATTTTCTTGAAAAAAGATTCATAAATGCTTGACTCCTCAGAATACAACAGACCATTAGGAAAGATTTAGTGAGGCAAAAGATTAAACATAGGAATTAGGAGAAGCAACACCCAAAAGATTGAATTTGGGAATCAGGTTTGGAATTCTCAGAGTATGATGGAAAATAGTTTTGAATGGAATGAAATGGTATTGAATAATGAAAGTTATGTAAAAGCTAGCAATCCAGTTCAGTAATTATGTAGACTGTCATAATTTCTATTACATTTTTTTATTTTAGTGAGTGTTATTAATTTATTTTGGTTATGCCCTAATTGACAGACAATTCTGCTGTTATGCAGATTTTGAGGTAAGCTTCCTTCTGAACTCAGCATCTCTTAGTGTAAAACATCCAGACCAAACCGGAATTGCTGCTGAGAGCTGCGCAGCGAGTGCAGAACAGTCTTTTCCGAAGCTGGAGCCTGTAATGCATGGCTAATTGTTTCCAAAGAAAATTCTTGACTTGCCCAGACAGCTCCTGTCATGTGACAGTATATCTAAGGCCCAGGAGTGGGATCCAGTTAGGATAATTTAAGTTCAGGTAAGTAAGAGAGACTTTTGTAGGTAGTTGTAGGTTTTACAGAGAAGGGAACCACTGACAAATGCTCACTTTTGGAGGGCAAATAGTAGATTTTACAATGTTTATTGAAATGTGGTCCCCTACCCTCCTCCCCCCTAATTTATAACTTCACCGTTGAAAGGTTTACTTTACCTTATGTTGGAAACTAGACTTGGTAGTTAGCTGAAGATTTTTTTCTGTTGTAGTGTTTTAGGTTTCTGAATCCATTTTTTTTTAAACCATGTTTAGAATTTTTTTAAAAAGTCAGATGCCCTGATGCAATACAACTGATACTTGTAGTGGCTCTATGTTTAAACTGATTTCATTGTACCAGTATAAATATCTCACTCATCCCCTCTGAATGTTTATCTCCGGTCCTTCTGTGCTTGCCGCAGGCTTTCTAACTTGTTAGGATATGCAGTGTACCCGCTTGTTAATACTGTCAGCGAGCAGTTTGGTTCAGCGAGGTAACAAGGAATGCAGAGTCGTTCCTGATTTGAAAAGTCTAACTCTGATTCTTGTTTCCATAAAAGACTGAGTCTGGCAATTGGAATACAAAGCTAATTCCAAACATATTTTGAAGAGAACAGTAAACTGCAAAACAGTGCCTAAACATTGTGTGCTGAATTAGTCCAGTGTAACTTATGCTGCTGTAAAAGAATTTGCAGAGAATTGCATCGGATCGTATCTGCTTAGGAAAAACGTGTTAAACGTACAAAGCAGCCATGGTAAATAAGCTGCTGAAGGGATGTTACCTTTCAAGAAGGCAAACTTTAAAAAACAGTATTTTGGACTATGTTAAAAATCCATTTCAGGCAGAAAATGCGTAAGCAATAATTTAACCTAGAACTGGATATTAAGGAAGCTGCTATTTATGGAGAGACTTGATGGGAATTTTGCCTGTTGGGCATCTCCTCTCGTAAAGAGTTTAGAAAGACAGGGTTGCTGCGATTTCCACTGTTGTAACATTCCTCTTCAGATACTTAAGTCCGGGTGAGAGACTGAAAGCTCAGAGGCCAGTACTCTGTTCACAGGGCACATGGCTTGGGGAGGAGAAGATAGGAAGAAAAGGACTTTTTTAAAGGCTGCACAATTGTATATATGCATATTTAAGAGTATTTAACCATGTCTGCTAAATTACTGAAGTTAATCTATTGTTGAATTACAGAATATTATTTAATACATCAGCATTGTTTTTTCCTGACCTGACCCAGAATTGGAATGGACTCCAATATAATTTTTTAAAGCATTTCTTAAGTTGTATGTATTATAAACTAATAAAATAATTGTTAACCTATCTACTGAGCCTTAATTGTTTTTCATCTACCCAGTATGTAGGGGGGTGGGGAAGGGGGGTTGGTGGTTGTGTGTGTGTGTGGGGAAGCCTGAGAAACTTCGGCCTTACGATACAATGGTCTCTTCTAATTTCCAGTTGATACATTTAGTCTACATTGGGCGGGGGGGGAGGGGGGAAGAAAATGGTTTTGGGTAATTTAGGTAACGCTAGTCCTAGAGTTACCAAATTTAGATGCTTTGCCTGCCCTAAGTGTTTCAAACTGGCTTTTCATTAAGTCCGTGTTTGGAGTTCTTTAAGCTTTTCAAGCCCTAATGGTAGTGGAATTTATTATGTGTATTACTATTATGGATGGATAGTAACGTTGAAGTCTTTTTTTTTTATTTATTTTGTGAGCTGGTGCTCTCAGACAAGATATACTTTCCATCTAGTTAAGGCAGACACCATTTATTCAGAAAGGACATTGCTCCCATCTACGTAATTCATGTGTTTTTGAAGATTGTCAGATACGAAATGCTGGTTAACCCGAACCTCACGCGCAAAAAATAATCCTGCGTGCTCTGGTGCTCCGAGGATTGAGTCTTGATTCTCAGGAACTGGCTGCTTTTTTTGTTTTTTCTTTTTTTTTTTGTGAAACATTTCATGGCCCTTTGGTTACTCTAGCGTAGAAACCTTCATTGCCTCTTTGCAATAATATATGTAATATGTGTGTGTGTGCGTGTTACGCACACGTATGAAAAGCGTGCGTGGGGAGGGGTGCAAAGCATTCCGGGTGTTGTAATTTGGGCTTGCAAAGCGGTATGATACAATGTTGCCGAGCAGAAAAGCGCACGATAGATTTAATGTAGCCAATTGTCTACTTTTGAAAAAAAGAGTAACTGTTCAGTGTGAGTTAATTTTGGATTTTTTCAGCATCTCCCTTTTAGGCTTTGTGCCGCATTCTTCTAGACAAATGCGTATTCCATGTGGGCCACTGTTCTGCTAAATGCTCTCAGTTCTCCTTTTGCAATCAAGATTATGTTGCTAAGGAGATTTTGCTTTTATTGGTGCCATTGATTTGTGTTAATACGTTTTGAATACCTCTCGGTATTCTTCCGCAGACAAGGCCAAAAGAAAAACTTCCCCGAGTTTCCCGATTTACATTACAAACGGAGCGGTGGTGTAATGAAGCCGATATAAAGTGGGCAGTTGAAAGGGGGCTAAAGAAGGGCACTCAAGTGAGAAATGAAGAAATGTGCCCAGAGCGGGCTGCGGGCCGCCTTCGGCCCAGCTGCGGGAGCGGCCTCGG